>NC_142074.1:15197500-15300000 GCF_059756535.1 Pantherophis guttatus | reverse complement strand
AAATACTATGAACTTTTTGTTTAGGGGCAGTCCCTATGTTTTCCTTAATTTTAAAAAGGAATCTCCAGCTCTTCCTGGGAGTTTTAAACATAAAGGAGAAAAGATCAGTGAATACTTGCCAGAACATTTGTGCTGGGACTTTAAGCAGTGTGGGATATACAAGAGAAAGATCTTTGGCCTGAGAGAACTTAACCAATATATTTCTGGTCTTGTTTCTGAACCAATGCAAAGTATTGGTCTCCCCCAATGCATCCCATTGTGCTTTATTTAGACCACTTAAAGTACTTTGCTTCACATACATACAATCTCAGCAATCTTTACAAAAGTGCTGAGGCTAATATATCTTCGTATTGCAACCAAGACATTGTGACTTCCCAAAGGCACTTGGTGCCAAGCTTTAGCTGTGGGGAGAGAAGCCAAGCAGACCTGAGTTTGTGAGAATGGGCGCAAAGGTAAGCAGTGAGTGATTGGACACGCTTACACTCTTCGCCGTCTCACGGTTTGGACAAAAATGGCTTCTCGGAAGTGAGCCATGTGCATTTCAAGGATGGTCTCTACTACAGAGGTAGCAGAACATCTGATGGTTGGACTGGAAGACCTCCAAGGTCCCTTCCAAACTTACGATAAGAATTCTCTGGATTAGCACCAGTGATGTTTCCTAGTTTGGGTAATGAAACGTCTGCAAGAAAACCACCACGCTCAGAGAGCAACTGAGGTCTCCTCATTTCAACTCTGAGCAGTGGTGGGATTCAGCTGGTTCGGGCCAGTTTGGGCGAATGTTGAGCCCGAACCGGCCCGAACCAGTAATTAAATTGCTGGCTGGCTCTGCCCCTTCCTGCCCCACCCCTTCCACGAGTCCCCATTTTGGCTCCCAGGTAAGTGCAGGGAGGCCTCCTAGGCCCAAAATGGGGCGTGGGAGGGTGCGACGTGCCCCCCCCCCCGCAGCCCATTTTCACTCCCAGGAGGCTTCAGGGAGGCCTCCTAGGCCCAAAACAGGCCATGAGGGGGCAGCACGTTTCCCCCCACCCGCAGCCCATTTTCGCTCCCAGGGTACTGAGTGCTGCCTGTCACACCCCTGGCCACACCCACCATGGCCACGCCCACCACAGCCCACCCAGCCAGTCATTAGGGCAGACAACCAGTTGTTAAATTATTTGAATCCCACCACTGACTCTGAGCTAAAAATATTCTCCTTTATTGATAAGAATTCCGGTCCAACTTGTTCTAGAATTTTCCCCCGGCATCATCCTTTGCGGTGGTCCATGCAGACTGGCTAATGTTTGTCCCTTTCTTCCGAAACGAGAGTTGCAAACGTAATCTCGCTTTAGAAAGAAATGTACAAAGTGATTGAAGGTTATTTTCCAGGGCACTTAGCAGCGATGTTGCAGGATACATGATCATTCGAAGAAGAGCTGGATCAGGGAAGACGGGAGGCCCTTTCGGCGAAGAATATCCTCTCCGCTTGCCAGACTTTTAAAAGTTAAACAGAGCTGGAAGAGATCCCTCAACCACATCGTACATTTTTTACAAGGAGGTTTATCGGTCCTCGTTTGCTCTATGTATTTATTCGGGTTTTTTTTTTTTAAACAGAACTCTAAATGAAAATAAAGCTGCCAAAGAATGGCGCTGAGCACAGAGGATTTTTTGATTTACACAAGGCAGCAAACATAGGTAAACAATCATGGACTCTCCCTGGTGTTCTGCAGTTCATTAACTCAGAACTGGATGCAACTCTGAATTGGCCACTTCTATCTGTGAAGCATTTTCAGCCCTGATGTTCGAAGTGTATCACCGATCCTCAAAGGTTCTCCTCTGTGGGACAGAGTAACATTTCTGAGGGCTTAAGAAGAAGGATTAATCAAATATCCAGCCACAGATGGCAATCAATGGGATTGTGTCTTTCTTTTCAGGTAAAAGGTAAATGTTCCCCTCGTACATATGTGCTAGTCATTCCCGACTCTAGGGGGCGGTGCTCATCTCTGCTTCAAAGAGCCAGCGCTGTCCGAAGACGTCTCCGTGGTCACGTGGCCGGCATGACTAAACACCAAAGGCGCATAGAACGCTGTTACCTTCCCACCAAAGGTGGTCCCTATTTTTCTACTGGCATTTTTTACGTGCTTTCGAACTGCTAGGTTGGCAGAAGCTGGGGCAAGTAACGGGAGCTCACCCTGTGACGCGGCACTAGGGATTCGAACCGCTGAACTGCTGACCTTTCAAATTGACAAGGTCAGTGTCTTAGCCACTGAGCCACCGCGTCCCTTTCTTTTCAGGTAATGAGTATGTAAAACAAGGCCGACTGAAGCCTTCAAACCATGCTGCATATAGAAGGCAGAGTGAGTGATGGAGATTTTGTCAATCCCAACGATGTTCAAGGAGTGCTCGGATTGGACCTACAGTAAGGTGCCTATCACTTTGTGAAATGTAGCTATTTTGCTGCTCTTATTGCGTCATCAGATAATCACCCGGCCGCCCTGTTTAGGGTGACCCGCTCCCTGCTCCACCAGGAAGCGCGGGAGGACCCCTTGGAGGGTAGAGCCGAGGATTTTGTCCAATATCTGTATGACAAAATCGCTCAGATTCGGGAAGATCTGGACTCCGACTGGATAGTGTCAGGGGGAGGGACTGGGGCAGGTCTTGAGAATGTTATCTGGGATGAGTTTGATCCTGTGACCCCTGAGGACGTGGACAGGATTCTGGGTAGACTGAACGCGACCACTTGTTTATTGGACCCGTGTCCCTCCTGGTTAGTGCTGGCTTCTCGGGAGGTGACACGAGGCTGGTTCCAGGGGATTATAAATGCTTCGCTGGGTGAGGGTGTCTTTCCTGCCACCTTGAAAGAGGCGGTGGTGAGGCCACTCCTCAAGAAGCCTTCCCTGGACCCGGCAATGTTGGTAAATTATCGTCCGGTCTCCAACCTTCGTTTTGTGGCAAAGGTTGTTGAGAGTGTGGTTGCGCAACAGCTTCCCCAGCACCTGGATGAAACGACGTATCTGGATCCGTTCCAGTCGGGCTTCAGGCCCGGGTACAGCACGGAAACGGCATTGGTCGCGTTGGTTGATGATCTCTGGAGGGCTCGGGATAGGGGGTGCTCCTCTGTCCTGGTCCTGTTAGATCTCTCAGCGGCTTTTGATACCATCGACCATGGTATCATGCTGCACCGGTTGGAAGAGTTAGGGGTGGGAGGCACTGTGTTGCGGTGGTTCTCCTCCTTTCTCTCTGACCGGTCGCAGTCCGTGTTGACAGGGGGACAGAGGTCGACCCCGAGGCCCCTCATATGTGGGGTGCCGCAAGGGTCGGTCCTCTCACCTCTCCTGTTCAACATTTATGTGAAGCCGCTGGGCGAGATCATCCGTGGTTTCGGGGTGGAGTACCATCAGTACGCTGATGACACCCAGCTGTACATCTCCACCCCGGATCACCCCAACGATGCCCTTGAAGTGATGTCCCGGTGCCTGGAGGCCGTACGGATCTGGATGGGGAGGAACAGGCTCAGGCTCAACCCATCCAAGACTGAGTGGCTGTGGTTTCCGACGTCCCGATATAGCCAGTTGACGCCATCACTGACTATTGGGGGTGAATCATTGGCCCCCACGGAGAGGGCTCGCAACTTGGGCGTCCTCCTGGATTCACGGCTGTCTTTAGAAGAGCACTTGACGGCCGTGACCAGGAGGATTTTTTATCAGGTCCGCCTGATTCACCAGTTGCGTCCCTTTCTGGATTGGGACTCGTTACGCACGGTCACTCATGCCCTCGTCACCTCCCGCCTGGACTATTGTAATGCTCTCTACATGGGGCTCCCCTTGAGGAGCACCCGGAGGCTCCAACTGGCGCAGAGTGCGGCCGCACGGGTGGTAATGGGAGCGACATGGCGCTCCCATGTAACACCTCTCCTGCGCGAGCTGCACTGGCTCCCGGTGGTCTTCCGGGTGCGCTTCAAGGTTTTGGTTACCACCTTTAAAGCGCTCCATGGCTTAGGGCCTGGTTATTTACGGGACCGCCTACTACCACCAATAGCCTCCCACCGGCCAGTACGCTCTCATAGAGAGGGACTCCTCCGGGTGCCGTCAGCCAAACAGTGTCGATTGGCGGCCCCTAGGGGGAGAGCCTTCTCTGTGGGGGCACCTACCATCTGGAATGAGCTCCCCCCGGAGATACGGAGGATCCCGGATCTGCGCTCCTTCCGCCGTGCTGTGAAGACCTTTTTATTCCATCAAGCGGGCTTGGCCTGATCTCTTCCCTTTTTAAATATGTAAATTTTAATCTGTTTTTAAATTATTGGGGTATTTTAATTTGTCTGGGCCAAAAAGTTTAATTTGATTTTATCAGGTTTTTAAATTTTGTGTATTTATGTATTTTATTGTTGGCTGTTCACCGCCCTGAGTCCTTCGGGAGTAGGGCGGTATACAAATCAAATAAATAAAATAAAATAAATAAATAAATAAATCACTATCGGTACCTTCTCTGCTCTTTTTTGTCACAGTCGTTCTATTTCTATTGGCAGGACATTGTATTTTGTGATTTTCTCTACTTCTTTTCTCTTCTATTCTGTTGTCTCCAGGTATTGCAATGTCCACTATCCAGACTTAGAAGAGGAGAGGAGAGGAGAGGAGAGGAGAGGAGAGGAGAGGAGAGGAGAGGAGAGAAGAGAAGAGAAGAGAAGAGAAGAGAAGAGAAGAGAAGAGAAGAGAAGAGAAGAGAAGAGAAGAGAATAAGGAATGGGATGGGATGGGATGGGATGGGATGGGATGGGATGGGATGGGATAGGGTAGGGTAGGGTAGAGTAGAGTAGAGTAGAGTAGAATAGAATAGAATAGAATAGAATAGAATAGAATAGAATAGAATAGAATAGAATAGAATAGAATAGAATAGAATAGAATAGAATAGAATAACTTTATTTAAACTAGTGGGATTAGACACACAAGGAATTTGTCTCCAGTGCAGAAGCTCTCGGTGTACATGCATAGCAACAGGGTAATAATAATCATAATAATGATACCAATAAGAGGAGATGAGTAGAGAAGATGAGAATGCATATTTAACTATCCATGTATTAACTGCAGCTACAATTGTATTTGCACAAAACTAGAAAAGTGAAGGGAATCTACTGATTGTGAAAATGTGATTAGGAAAATATTAGAATGTGCAGAAATGAATAGATTAATGCTTGCAATTAAGGAGAAAGAACAAACTGAATATTATATGATATGGGAATTATTTTATCGATGGCTAGAGAATAAAAATGGAAGTAGGAAATAAAAGGAGATAAGTGAAGAGTAGAAAATGTGTAAAAAATAGAGATGTAAACAATACAATGATTGTTAATATTATGACTATTAGGATTATTATGCTTAATATTATTATTATATTCTTATTAGAAGATATGTTAAGGGGAGAAATGAATAGGTTTACTATGTTCAATACTATAATGGTAAGATTAATTAATATCAAAGTAATGAATACAGTGGGGCAGAGGTGGGTTTCAGCAGGTTCTGACCAGTTCTGGAGAACCGGTAGCGGAAATTTTGAGTAGTTTGGAGAACCAGTAGTAAAAATTCTGACTGGCCCCGCCCTCATCTATTCTCTGCCTCCCAAGTCCAGCTGATCGGGAGGAAATGGGGATTTTGCAGTAACCTTCCCCTAGAGTGAGGTGGGAATGGAGATTTTACAGTATCCTTCCCCTGCCATACCCACCAAGCCACGCCCACCAAGCCACACCATGCCCACCAAGCCACAGCCACAGAACCGGTAGTAAAATTTTTTGAAACCCATCACTGAAGTGGCGAACCGGTAGCAGTGCTGGCGGGAGGCTCTGCTCACCCGCCCGGACGCTTGTGTGCATGCGCAGAAGCATTGCGTTCACGAGCACCCATGCTTCCATGAGCAAACCGGTAGCGACAGGTTTGCCCGCTCCTGAATGAATCCTGTTGTAAATTTTGATGGTTATTGCACAGAGATATTTGTACCCAGACGACACTCTGTTTAAAGGAAGATGGAATGTTTAGATTTTTTTAAAAAATTAAAAAACTGATTAAAAAAAATATCCTACAAGACATGGCATTCTTTATGTTGGAAATGTAAAAAGAAAGAGGAAACATACTACATATGTGGTGGTCCTGCCCTGAGGCTCGAAAATATTGGCTTAAAATTAAAGATTGGCTACAGGAAATTACTAACGAACAATTAGATTTAGAACCGGAACTCTTCCTATTGGGGATCTTCAAAAAAAAAATGTGAAGAGCACAAAATATCTAGTACTACACATATTAACCGCTACCAGGATGGCCTTTGCTCAATGTTGGAAATAGCCATGCACACCCGCAGAGAAACTTGTCATACAAAAGGTCATGAATTGTGCAGAAATGAACAAATCAACGCTGAGTTTAAAAGATAAAGAGGCATCGATATTTTACAATGTGTGGGAACAGTGGTATAACTGGATAGGATGGAGATAGATTAAAGATAGATAGTTATTAAGTATAAGTAATAGATAAAATAAGAATGTAAATACGCACAATTTAATTTTTGTAAATAATGCACGAATTATTATCACAAGAAAAACACCACAAATAGCTGTTGTTGAGTGATATAACTTTTTATGTTTTTAATGTAATAAAAGTTTAAAAAAGTGTTGTAAAAAAAAAAAGACATGGCATTCTTCATAGATATTGGAAGACAACATGTTGGAGAAATGAAGTCTCCTCCACAGGGACAGGAAACTGGACAAATGGCAGCACGGTGTTAATTTGAAATCTAGTCTGAAGCAGTTCCTGTTGTACCAGATTTCCAGGAAGAAACAGCTGGCAAATCACAGGCGGGGAAGGGCAGCTATGAAAGAAACAACCTTCTATTAGTGATATAGCTGGAATCAGCCAGCTAATCACTACTATGTGGTGCAAAGCCTTCCTTGAAAAATTAATTCCAATCACTTGATGAGCAACCCGGTGGGTTGAAGACTATCTGAAGGGTCATAAACAAAGGTAATTAGAAACAGGGGGAAGCATTTATGGGGTGTTGTGGGGAGCTGGGTTTGGCCTGCTCTTATTTAATCCCTTCATTAATGACCCTGGGAGAGAGTGTAAACAACATGTTAATGAATTTGGCAGATGACGGTAAATGGGGAAGTGTTTCGGAACGCTGGAGAGTGGAGGGAATTAATACAAACAGGCCAAGAGAGATTAGAATCTAGGACAGCGACACAAATGCGTTTCCAATAATGGTTTTTAATACCTGGAGATGAAACATAGGAGTTACACAGCGTCCATCGGTGGTGCTAACGGAAGCGAAAGCTGGAAGCCACCAAAGAAAGCCTGCAGAAAACTATTGAGAAGGGAGAAAACGAGGGATATGTTCATTCTTCTTGGGTTGTACAGTGGTGAAAATGTAAATTCTCAGAAACAAGTCCATCCGGTATTCTGGATCATGTACCCAACGCAAGAACTAGGCAAGAAACGAGCCTCGGTTGGTTGAACAGTAAAGACGCACAAAGCTGGGTTGGGCTAAATCAAACAGGCCTTGACCCATCTTATCTGCTGTTTACTTCAGATGATAGCAGCCAGAGTAACAGAGAGTCTTTTTCAAAGCAGACTCTCATGGCTAAATCGAGGATCAAGTTTGGTCTTTGCTGACTAATCCAAGGATTAGTCAGCCCATGGGTCAGATGTAAGCACCCCATGGGCCAGATCTAAGCAGACCCCGTGAGTCAGATCTAAGAATCCCGTGAGCCAGATCAAAGCACCCCATGGGCCAGATATAAGCACACCCTATGGGCCAGATCCGGTCCCCAGGCCTTGAGTTTGACACCTAACCCTAACCCAAACCCCCCAAAATTTTAACCTAAGACTGTCTACTGTAGACCTCACCCCATTCCTAAGAGGTCTGTAAGGGCCGTGAATAAGCACACCAGCGTGCCTAACTTCCCTGTCCTAATGTCCCTTTTATTTGTATCCCTCTCATGTATTCATAATCATGTTTATACTTATATATATTACCTAATACATACTTGACAAATCAATAAATAAGAGCCTTGGTAGTACAGTGGTCTAAGGCACCCTGTTATTAAGCTGGTTATTAAGACCAGCTGCCTGCAATTACTGCAGGTTTGAATCTCGCCAAGGCTCAAGGTTGACTCAGCCTTCCATCCTTTCTAAGGTGGGTAAATTGAGGACCCAGATTGTGGGGGCAATAAGCTGACTTTGTATAAATATACAAAAGTATGAAGGCTATTGCTTAGCGCATTGTAAGCCACCCTGAGTCTCCGGAGAAGGGTGGCATATCAATCAAAATAAATAAATAAATAAATAAATAAATAAATAAAAATAAATAAACAAGCAAAGCCCTGTCCTACATGGATAAGATCTCCTCTTCTTTCTCCCTTCGCCACTGGTTTGGTTTTGTTTTTTTCTCCCTTTCTCGTTTCATTCTGAAAAGCCCCCTAGTTTCATGTAATGATGGGCCTTGTGTTAATTACACTATCAACAACTGACCTGAATTTGTTTCTGGCAATAAAAACGGCCTTGAACTAAAGGGAAAGGCTGCAGTATAAATGCCAAGTTTCCCAGTTCTGACGCAAAAGGACACCACTGCTATTATGAAATTGCAGGGATCAGAGTGATGTCTTTAGGAGATAACTGTTTAATCCCAGTTTTCTGGCACATCTGAGCACCTAGATCCAGTTAGGGATCCAAGCTGGAGTGACTTGTCAGCCTGTTCATTATCTGATATTCTCCACCCCTAATCAGGATGAGTTTAGCTGGAGCCATTAATACCACATCCACTTTGCTACTCAAAATAGATTTAGCAGCTTTGGGACTAAGCAGCTCGCCCCACCATTATACAGCCGGCCTTATTCAATGTGTGCATACATTGCTAGCAAAATAATCCCATTACCGGTCCAGATAAACTTGGGGTGAGAGAGAAGGGGGGAAAGGGAAGAAACAACGAACAAAACTATAACACTTTTGCAAAGTAGCTGAAGTTGGGGGTAAGAATAAAGACACCGAAGAGAAGTGAAGATTGGGTTTTGATCCCTAAGTAGCCCCTTTTTCTCCCTGGGAAGGTAATTAGTTTTACAAAAGCCCAGAAAATGTGTTTATAACAAGGACGCAACTTGTAGCTACTATTCGTGGAGTTCATTTTCCACCACAGGAAAGAAGTGACAGACGAAAGAAAAAGAACTCGCTTCTTGTTTTTCTTGTTTTTTTTCTTTCTTTTCTTTTTCTTTTTTTTTTTTTTCCTTTTTACACCCAGCAGGAGCATCTGGTTTCCTAGCAACCAGCCAAGGATGTTGGCTCAGCAGCCAAGACGTTGGACTCCGATGCCAATGAAAGGGATGTTAGTCACAAAGCTAGAATTTGTGCTGTCAAGTCCCGGGGAATTTTAAATGACCCACTCGAACTTGTTTCGCATAATCATCAGCGAGTTTCTCTTTCAACGGCGTTTACGGAAAACAAATCACCATCGACTACATTTATTTCATACTCTCACGCAGTCTTTTTTTTTTCAAACTTGGCGACTTTAAAATAGGTGGATTTTCAGAATTCCCTCCAGCCAGCATACAACATGAGAATTAGGACTGGGGTTTTTTGTTTTTTCAAACGTGGCAACTTTAAGACAGGTTGGACTTCAACTCCCGTGTTACATGCCAGCTGGGGAATTCTGGGAGTTGAAATCGACCTATCTTAAATAAATAAAAATAAATAAATATACTTTATTGTCATTGTATGTACATACACAGTATACCCGAAATTCACATAACACTCAAAGACCAGGTCCAACACACATAACAATCCCCAAATATACTCCCACCCACCACAAATTCCCCACCCACCACAATTCCCCACCCCTAAACCACCCAAACATCCACACAACAGACCAAGTAATGCTGTCCAACAGCTCACTGATGGTGGCCCTTTAGTTCATTGTTGAGTGCAATTATAACTCCGGGATAAAAACTATTCAGAAGACCGTGTGGTCCCAGTTCTAATTGTTCTTTATCTTCTGCCAGAAGGCAACAGTCCAAAATTGTAAGCAGGATGGGAAGAGTCTCTGAGAATGTTGTGCAACTTCCTCAAACAGCGAGATTCGAAGATGTCGTCCAGGGCTGGTAGCTGGAGCCCGATGATATTCTGGGCAGTTTTAATGATTCTCTGTAGAGCTTTTTTGTCCGCTGCAGAGCTGCTCCCATGCCACACAAGAATGCTGTATGTCAGGACACTCTCGATGGTGCTGCGATAGTAGGACAGAATTCTTAAGAGTTGCCAAGTTTGAATCCTTGAATCAGGGGTGGGCTTTAAAAATTTTAGCAAGGGGTTCTCTGCCTGGTTTCTGGGTGGGCATGGCCATGGTGGGCGTGGCCTAGTGGGTCTCCGGCACCATGGTAGGAGGGATGTTTTTGTCCTCCCCGGGCTCCAGAAGCTTTCCTCGAGCCTCCAGGAAAGTAAAAACGGCCTCCCCAGGCTCCAGAGGCCCTCCAATAGGCCCGTTTTTCACCCTCCCTGAGCCTCCATGCGCACCCTGCACTTACCTTCATCTAAATCAGGCCACGTGGGAACTCCTGGGAAGGGCAGGGCAGGGTGGGCAGGGCCAGCCAGGAGTGGGATTTGGGGGGTTCTCCGAACTGCACAGAATCTTAGCTAGAGGTTCTCCCAAACACCTCCGAACCCCCAGCAGTCCACTTCTGATCCTCACCTATAATCGGCAGCCTGCAAATTACAGTGGTGAGTTTTCAAAATATAGTACATTCCACTCTTAGAGTGTGCAAAATGTGTGAGCCACATTGGTGTGTATGTATCGACGTATGAGAACATAGAAATGTGGGATAATAAATTTGGAAAGGACCACTGAGGCTGCCTAGTTCAATTGTCTGCCGAGTATAAAAACCCTCCCATGCATTACATTTCAGACCAATGGAAGTTCACACACTCTTTGTGATGGGCAGTGCATTGCTTCTTTGAGTAATTAGCGTTATTTGTCAAGCTGTTCTTTTCTGCCTGCAAATTTTCTGTAAATTAAATTAGAATTGGCTTTCCTGTAGCTTAAGTAATTATTCCACGCCCTTCAGAGTGGGATGATGGATGAAGGACCAGCCTTCTTCCCAATGGGGCTTCCCTCCAGAAATTTGACAATTCTTCTCTCAAAACTAAATATATCACGACTTGGATCACAGAACCGATTTCTAGCCTGCTGATCATCGCTGCTGCCTTCTTTAAGCCCGTTTCTCTTTGCCCAAACTTTTGCTAAAATATAGCCTCCAGAACTGGACGCCACATTGAGATGGGTTTAACCAAGAGCGGAGCTAATATTTCATACACTTTGGAAAATTATGCTTCTATTAATGCTATTTAATTCATTTTAATATTAATATATATTTAATATTAATAGCTATTACATTTACGAGCCGCCCATCTCGCTGGCTGGCTTCTAACGTCGTAACGCAGCAATGTAAAACAATTAATATGTTAAAACATTAAATATTAAAAGTTAATAATGTTAAAACAGCGTTTGAGCGGTCCCACCACACTGCTGATTTGTATTTGTGTTCAACAAACTTTCCAAGATCTTTTTCACAAAGATTATTGCCAAGCCAGATAAATAAACCCCTCTCTGTATTTCGGAATTGACTTCTGTTTCCAAAATGGAGAATGTTGCATGCTTCCACTTCCCAGAAATTCTGTCCCAGCACAGGGGAGAACATGAGACAAAATCAAACACATGTTTTGACGCTGCAAGCTTCGTACCGATTCTCAGCTGAGACTAATTCGGTTTTTATTAACTAATTTCCCAGATCATGCAGACACATTCTACCGTATATTGATTATTTACTTACTGAAAGAGACCAGCACTAACTTACTTAGCAGCAATTTTTTTTTTTTGCACAAGAAGCCAACGTATTACTGTATCTCCACGGGAGTGAATAGCTGTATAGAAGCCGACATTTACCAAGTGTATTAATGCTATTATATTTTTAAGCCTTGTAATACTATTTCTGTTCTGGACTAAGAAGCATCATAAAGATGTTATTGTTATTGCTTTTGTTTTTGTGGAATTTCTTGCTGTTATTTTCTACTCCTTTCTCTCATCCGTCAAGGTGGTTTCGAATTTTATTACTGTCTTTGTAGTTATTAGCTATCCCTCCAAACAGATTTAATATATATCCCTTCTCTGTGTCTTCACCCACTTCATTCATAAATTGAAAAGGACATGCTTGGACTGCTCATATATATTTCTTTGCCATCCAGTCACACTGGTCTCTCCCACTTATCCATGTATCCAGTACCTGTTAGTATCTAAATATCATACTTTGTCACCTATGTTACTGGAATGAAGCTATTTTAAATCTTTTATTATTATTATTTTAAACCTTTGCTAGACCAATTCTCGAATACAGCTCATCTGCCTGGAATCCGCAGTGTATATCAGACATTAATACAATTCAGAGAGTCCAGAGATATTTCACAAGAAGAGTCCTCCACTCCTCTGCTCGCAACAGAATACCTTCTACCATCAGGCTTGAAATTTTAAAACTCTGCCATCAGAGTTAATCTATTCATTTCTGCACAATCTAAGATTTTTTTTTTTATTACTTCTTCTTCCAAAGGTATTCCCTCCGCTTTCCAGTTTTGTGCATAGACAATCCTTGCAGCTGTTACTACATGGATTATCAAATAAACTTTTTCCTTGCTAATTTTTGTGTGTGATCCACAACACACTGTATTTTTGACATGGGTAGCTATAAGATCAAGGAATCGCTCGTTTTTTTGAATAATTTTAAATCTTCAGGGCCTAACAAATTGCATCTGGCAAAGGGACTGACCATATGCTAGGAAGTCTCTAATAAACTTCAGTGCTTCGTTGTAATATCACTTCTAAAAAGAAACCCCAATTCTTTAATGAACTCCACTACCAGAGCTGAGCTGTTTTCAGTTATTTATTTACTTACTTATCCATACAAATATGTCTCTGTTTTCCAAGCTACTTTGTTTTATGCTTATTTGCATCACCTATCAAAAACAAACATCTCTAATTTGGAAATGTTCAAATTTAAGAGTTCAACCAGCGGTCAACAGATGGAGTTTCTGTTAAAGTTGCTTTAAAAACTGCAAAGGGATATGTGCAAAAAAAAAAAAAAACCCAAAACGAATTAATACAAGACGAGGTTTCCCTTGTCTGATGTCCTCCAACTGGGTATGGATTATGCCATCCAGAGGTGGTATTCAGCCGGTTCAGACCGAACCGGTAGTAGCAACCTGCACCACCCACCCAGCCGCAATCCTGTCCTATATCGCTGTGTTTTTGACACAACATGCATTTGTGCATGGCACGCGCAAGTGAATTGCCATGTTGCTTGACGGTGTACGCATGCATGGATTGTGCACAAGAGCGAATTGCCGTGTTTTGTGACACAGCACGCATGCACGCTCACATTTCCAGTGCTGGGTAAACCAGTTGCTACAGTATGTGAAGCCATTCCATCATCCCCACCCTGCACTGTTACAGTCATAAGTGGGAGGAGATGGATGATAGGAATGATGAGAAGATTAATAGTAATGCAGACTTAGTGAATAGTTTGACAGTGAGGGAATTATTTGTTTAGCAGAGTGATGGCGTTCGGGGAAAACTGTTCTTGTGTCTAGTTGTTCTGGTGTGCAGTGCTCTATAGCGTCGTTTTGAGGGTAGGAGTTGAAACAATTTATGTCCAGGATACGAGAGGTCTGTAGATATTTTCACAGCCCTTTGGGCAGTTTGAGCTTTCTGAGTTGGCGCAGAAAGAACAATCTTTGTTGTGCTTTTTGTGATGACATTTTTGATGTTAGAGTTAATTAGTTAGTTAGTTAGTTAGTTAGTTAGTTAGTTAGTTAGTTAGTTAGTTGTGTGTGTGTGTGTGTGTGTGTGTGTGTGTGTGTGTGTGTGTGTATGTATGATAAAATAGTTTTATTCCTGAAAAGAAACATTCTCTACACATATACAGAGTGAGTCTCCTACACAGAGAAGCAGCAGGCTTGGTTAAAACAAGGGCAGATAAATTCTTAGTTGTTGATTCTGTCACTATTGTATTTTTATGATTGGAGAAGGGAGCCAAGAAATGAGATTTTCTGCTCCAGTTCCTAAAATTACTGAGCTGATTTGGGATACCAGACGGCCCGATCACTGCAAAGTTTTTTTTTCCCCAGCTACCGTTGCTATTGCTTGACCATGGTTCAGTAAATAAAGAACGAAATGCCTGGATCCCACAAAGCTAAGCCACAAACAAAACAACCATATTCCATTTATAGCAGTGTTCCAGTATCTGAGGGGCTGCCACAAAGAAGAGGGAGTCAAGCTATTCTCCAAAGCACCTACAGGTAGGACAAGAAGCAATGGGTGGAAACTAATCAAGGAGAGAAGCGACTTAGAACTAAGGAGAAATTTCCTGACAGAACAATTAATCAGTGGAACAACTTGCCTCCAGAAGTTGTGAACGTTCCAACACTGGAAGTTTTTAAGAAGATGTTGGATAACCATTTGTCTGAAGTGGTGTAGGGTTTCCTGTCTAAGCAGGGGGTTGGACTAGAAGACCTCCAAGGCCCCTTCCAACTCTGTTATTCTGTTCTGTTCTGTTCTTTTTTACAATGCTAGCCACAGAATCCTCAAACTGCTTTTCCTGATCACACCTTCTAGCCCGTGTGAACCAGAGGTGGGTTTCAGCAGGTTCTGACCAGTTCTGGAGACATTTTGACCAGTAGCGGACATTTTGAGTAGGTCAGAGAACCGGTAGTAAAAATTCTGAGTGGTCCCGCCCCCATCTATTCTCTGCCTTCCAAGTTCTAGCTGATTGGGAGGAAATGTGGATTTTGCAGTATCCTTCCCCTGGAGTGTGGTGGGAATGGAGATTTTACAGTATCCTTTCCCTGGAGTGGGGTGGGAATGGAGATTTTACAGTATCTTTCCCCTGCCACGCCCACCAAGTCACACCCACCAAGCTATGCCACATCCACCAAGCCACACCCACAGAACCGATAGTAAAAAATTTTGAAACCCACCACTGCTGTGAACGTGAAATATTTATTTCTTCATCAGATTTGTGACCTGTTTGTTATTTCCACAGCTCAAGGCTAATCTATAGCAAACCTTCCTTCCACTTTCCTAGGTTGGCCTTGGAAATCCGGATGGCCCGAAGTCACTCTGAGAACTTCCGCAACTGAGGTGGATATAAATCTGAGTTTCCCTAGATCTTAGCACAATGTTTCTCAATCATAGCGACTTTAAGGTATATGAACTTCAGTGCTGGCTAGAGAATCCTGGGAGCTGAAGTCCACAAATCTTAAAGATGTCAAGATTTTCAAAAAAAAAAACCCACCATCACGTAATGAGCCTAACATCTTAACCATAGCACCACACCACATTCCAAAACAGAAAGATGACATCAAAGGAACACATCAGACGTTTAAGAGGTTTTGCCAGATTCCTAATACTCATTTATAGTATCAATTGCCTTTTGAGAAAAGAAAGCAGAAGATGGGGGGAAAAAACCCCACCCACTTCCGGTTATTACCAGCCAAGCAAGTTGTTCATTGGTTCTCAGCGAAAGTGTCAGGATTAGTTGCCTTCTAAGAAGGGTATGATCTATACACCCTAAAAGGCTTATTTCCAACACAAACAAATTCAGCAATAGCTGTGGTGGCGCAGCGGTTAAAATGCAATATTGTAGGCTAATTCTGCTGACTGCCAGCAGTTCGATCCTGACCGGCTCAAGGTTGACTCAGCCTTCCATCCTTCCAGGGTGGGTAAAATGAGGACCCAGATTGCTGGGGGCAATATGCTGACTTTGTAAACAGAGAGGGCTGTAAAGTTGGTGGTGCAGCAGACTAAAGTGCTGTTAAGTAGCACCAGCTGCCTGCAAATACTGCAAGTTCGAATCTCACCAGGCTCAAGGTTGACTCAGCCTTCCGTCCTTCCAGGGTAGGTAAAATGAGAACCCGGATTGTGGGGGCAATAAGCTGACTTTGTATAAAAAAGAACACCACTGGGGGTGGGGGGGCGAAAGCCCTACTAAGCAGGTATATACAAAAGTATGAAGGCTATTGCATTGTAAGCTGTCCTGAGTCTCCGGAGAAGGGCGGCATATAAATTGAACCAAGAAAGAAAGAAAGAAAGAAAGAAAGAAAGAAAGAAAGAAAGAAAGAAAGAAAGAAAGAAAGAAAGAAAGAAAGAAAGAAAGAAAGAAAGAAAGAAAGAACTATGAAGCAGTATATAAGTCTAAGCACAGTTGCTATTTTCCTTCCTTCCTTCCTTCCTTCCTTCCTTCCTTCCTTCCAGTTCGACTCCCACTGACTCAAGTTTGACTCAGCCTTCCATCCTTCATAGATCGATTAAAGGAGGA
This sequence comes from Pantherophis guttatus, assembly GCF_059756535.1. Taxonomy (NCBI): domain Eukaryota; kingdom Metazoa; phylum Chordata; class Lepidosauria; order Squamata; family Colubridae; genus Pantherophis; species Pantherophis guttatus. Next base: position 15,283,643 of record NC_142074.1, on the reverse strand, counting down.
CCCAGATTGTAGGGGGCAATATGCTGACTTTGTAAACCGCTTAAAGAGGGCTGTAAAATACACTATGAAGCAGTATATAAGTGCTATTCTATTTGTCTCATTCCTTGTTGTCATTTTCCTTCCCCATCGTTTTTCCTTCCATTGCATGCCTTTTAAAAAAAAAAAAAAATCTATGCCTAAAAGCTTATTTCTGTGATTTTGTAAGCCGTTCTGGAGAACCTCTGCAATTGACGATCGGATCTAAACACTCCAATCAGTCAATCAATCAAATAAAATAAATTCACCGAGCCCACAAAAGTCCCCTGGTATGCACACAAAGGCTGCCCCCAGCCACTTACCTCGATGCTGACTTTTTTATTTTTTTCCAAAGGAAGAAGAGATCAATCTGTCAAGTTCTGCTTGACTTGGGCTAAATCCTGGCCTGCTGTGGGGAGGGAGGAGTGAGTTCCTTCGGTTGTACACCATTCTCCTCTCCTGAATAACAGATAGCTCTGACATTCCTCCCTGAAAGTCAGAAAAGAAAAGAAAAAGAGATCACAGCGATGCCAAAAAGATGGAGCACGCAGGCCATTTCATCTGGGAGACACCGCAGCGGTTATAAGAACCTGCTAGTTCCAGATTGAATGCAACAGCCAATTTGGGCTGCTTTTAGGCAAAAAAAATGAATAAAAAGCAACATGGTAAACTCCTGTCATAATGCTTCTTGGAATCAGGAAAGCTAAATAAACCCTGAATTTTGGGGTGGGGGCAGGAGTGGGCTGCTGGGGGTTCGCAGGGGTTCGGGAGAACCTCTAGCTAAGATTCTGTGCAGTTCGGAGAACCCCCAAATCCCACTCCTGGCTGGCCCCACCCACCCCAACCCTCCCCTCCCAGAAGTCCCCATGCGGCCCATTTTGGATATGGGTAAGCGCAGAGGCTTGGGGAGGGCAAAAAACAGGCCTACCGGAAGTTCAGGAAGGCCGAAAACAGGCCTGTTTCTGGCCTCCAGAGGGCCTCCGGAGCCTGGGGAGGCTGTTTTTGCCCTCCTGGAGGCTCGAGGAAAGTCTCTGGAGCCTGGGGAGGGCAAAAATATCTGCCCCCCCCCCTGGTCGTGGTGCAGGAGGCCGACTAGACGACACCCACCATGGCCATGCCCACCCAGCAACCGGGCAGAAAACCCCTTGCTAAGTTATTTTGAAGCCCACCCTTCAATGGGGGCAGCAGGCTGAGATTGTAAGGGGCGTGGTAAAGAGTCAGGATTGCGAAACAGATGCCGAAAACACGGCTTCACTAAAAATGCCATTACATTTCAAGAGGATGTGGGTCAAAACCTGGCAACCAGCATTTGCAAACAATGGCATATTTCTCTAAATACTTGTAGCCCCTTAGTTTGATGATAGGTAGAGTCGTTCGAGTGGGAAAAGGATTAGACAAGAGCGCGCCACCACTGGTTGTTTCGAGCTCCAAATTATCCCCACCTACTGTTATGTTCCAACGTTGTTCTCTCAACAACAGTCAGCCTGGAGCAGTAAGGATAGAAAACAGCTGCAGGTAACAATGTTTTGAAGAGAATCAGAAGAGGGGATGAGATGCAAGCGCTCCTTTCATCACACCGGTTCTCCGCTGTCAATCGCTCCTTTCTGAACTCTGTTTTTCCGAAAAACAGAGGCCAATTGTATAGAGCATGCCAGGTTCGTTGACAATGAAGTTGGATAGTTGAAGGCCTAGCCTGTTTCTCAGCCATTCTCTTAGGCTGCCACATTCAACTATAAATTCATTTAGTTGATATGGTATTTAGCTCATACCAGGGGCAGGTTTCAAAACCCATCGCTACCAGTTCACTGGTGGGTGCGTGAGATGCTTTTGTGCATGTGAAGAAGCTTCTGCACATGTGCAGAAGCATCTGGGCAGGTGGGCGGAGCCTCCCACCGCCGCCGCTACCGGTTTGCCTGATCCGGGGCAAACCGGTAGCAACCCACCACTGGTTCATACCCCCCTCCATGTTACAGGAATGCAGCAACTGTATTTGGTCAACTGTATTTGGTTTTATGGCTTGGTGCTTCCACCAAGAATCTTGAAAAATTTCAAACACACATTGGCATATAAACCAAGCTTCGTCTGAATTCTAACCACTTCTAAATCAGAAGCAATTTTTTTTTTGTCTTATTCTCCTGAATTTTGCTGATCTTTGACCCAGTCAATATTATGGATTATAATTCTAACCAAAATGCTAGTCCTTGAACCAAAGGGTCCTGCCTTTCACCATACCATCCATTGCCACATTGCAAAGAATATGTTCACAGGATATATGAATGCTTAACTGAAACATGGTTTATATAATTGGCTCCGGTTAACACCACAGATCCATAAACTAACCACCTAAGCTGGGTTCTCGGAATCCAAAGAATAAAATTCAAATGTACACAGATAGTGGTGGCGCAGTGGTTAGAATGCAGTATTGCGCGCTAATTCTGCTGACTGCCGGCTGCCAGCAGTTCAGCAGTAGTTCGATTCTCACTGGCTGAAGGTTGACTCAGCCTTCCATCCTTCCGAAGTTGGGTAAAATGAGGACCCAGATTATTGGGGACAATATGCTGACTCTGTAAACTGGTTAGAGAGGGCTGTAAAGCACTGTGAAGTAGTATATAAGTCTAAGTGCTATGGTTATTTTCTTTCCTTCCTTCCTTCCTTCCTTCCTTCCTTCCTTCCTTCCTTCTTAGTGGTTAGAATGCAGCTTTGGAGGCTAACTCTGCCCACTGCCAGCAGTTCGATCCTGATCGGCTCAAGGTTGACTCAGCCTTCCATCTTTCCAAGGTGGGTAAAATGAGGACCCAGATTGTAGGGGGCAATAGGCTGACTCTGTAAACTGCTTAGAGAGGGCTGTAAAGCACTGTGAAGCGGTATATAAATCTAAGTGCTTTTGCTTGATTTCTTTTTTCCCAACTCACCTACTTCTCAGATTCAAAACCTATTTTAAAATATAGGTAGCGGAAGTCAGAATGTTTTCCCTTCAGACTTCAAAGTTGAGATTTCTGATCCTGATTAGAACCTTCTGTTTTGTTTTTGTTTTGTTTTTTTTTAATCCCTTCTTTCTATGATAGCTATGTTGCTCTTTGACTCAGCTTAGTTCAGAGGCAGCAGCTCTGAAGACTCCCGAAGATTAATTGTAGATGGAGAAATTTATCTTTCTTGCTTCTTGCTCACCAAGGAGCTATCATGAGCTCGCATCGAAACTCATCAATATGTGTACAAAACTCATCCAACTTCTCCGGGATTGGCATCCATAGCACCGCAGCAGCAATTGGACGGGAATCTGCTCCAAGCCCAAGATTAATTGTCTGTAAGGATTGGTTTTGGCTTCCCAGCAAGCATACAAACCACATTGCTGAAAGATGCCAGGCCAACAACTTCCTCTGAGGGTTCAGGTTAGCCTCAGTTCCTGGCGAAGTACGACTTCCAAGCCTGGTTGTGCATCCTGCCACAACAGGTGTAGGCCTGGAGGAAGAAAATACTTGGCTCTTTGATCTGGTTCTTGGGAGGGAGGGGCTGGCAATCTGGCTCAGGGAGGTGGGTTGCCTGTTCCTCGAGGGCTTTGAGAAGTAATCATTCTACAAGTTGGGCTAAAAAATGTTGGTTGTCCAATAGAATGAGATAAATGATAGAAACTGTAAACTAACGATGTCAATGAGATGTAATCATTCTAGAATATTAGAATTAAAAGATCCAAGGAGAGAATTCTACAAACTACGTCCTGCCTTGAGAAAGATCGGTGGAAACACAAAGAAGAAGGGAGTCAAGCTATTCTCCAAACCACCTGAGGGCAGGACAAGAAGCAATGGGTGGAAACTAATCAAGGAGAGAAGCAACTTAGAACTAAGAAGAAATTTCTTGACAGTTAGAAAATTAATCAGTGGAACAACCTGCCTCCAGAAGTTGCGGATGCTCCAACACTGGAAGTTTTTAAGAAGATGTTGGATAACCATTTGTCTGAAGTGGTGTAGGGTTTCCAGCCTAAGCAGGGGGTTGGACTAGAAGACCTCCAAGGTCCCTTCCAACCCTGTTATTCTTGTTGTTAGTTGCAAAGTCGTGTCTGACCCATCGCGACCCCAGGACGTGTTCCTCCAGACCTTCCTGTCCTCTACCATCCTCTGGAGTCCATTTAAGCTCACACCGACTTCTTCAGGAACTCCATCCAGCCACCTCGTTCTCTGCCGTCCCATTCTTCTTTTGCCCTCAATCTTTTCCAGCATTAGGCTCTTCTCCAGTGAGTCCTTCCTTCTCATTAGGTGGCCAAAGTATTTGAGCTTCATCTTCAGGATTTGGCCTTCTGAAGAGCAGTCAGGGTTGATCTCCTCTAGGGTTGACCGGTTTGATCGCCTTGCAGTCCAAGGGATTCACAGGAGTCTTCTCCAGCACCAGAGTTCAAAGGCCTCAATTCTTTGGTGCTCAGCCTTCCTTATGGTCCAACTTTCACAGCCATACATTGCAACTGGGAAAACCATCGCCTTGACTATACATATTTTTGTTGGCAGGGTTCTATTCTATTCTATTCTAATCTATCCATCTGCCTCTATCCGTCTAAATATCTACCTACCTACCTATCCATCCATCTATCAATCTCTCTCTCTCCCTCTCTTTCTCTCTCTCTCTTATCTATCTATCTATCTATCTATCTATCTATCTATCTATCTTGTGTAACTGCTTGTATCCTTACGATTTATATTGATATTGTTTCCTGATTGCTTATTTGTACCCTTTGACTATCATTAAGTGTTGTACCATATTATGATTCTTGATGAACGTATCTTTTCTTTTATGTACACAGAGAGCGTATGCACCAAAGACAAATTCCTTGTGTGTCCAATCACACTTGGCCATTAAAGAATTCTATTCTATTCTATTCTATTCTCTCCAAAACTGCAGTCTGGAGAAGAGAGCACCAATTGCAATTAGAAATTTTATTCTTGGATTTTCTGGTCAAGTGATGCCGTTCAGGGCTGGTGCAAGAAGTTTAAAATGGATGCCCTCCAGATACTTTAAACTACAATTCCTTCAAATGCCAACAAGCTTAATCCATGCCTATATCAACTTTTCTTTCTCATCAGTTGACTTCGTAATGCAAAAAAATAAAATTCTCTTAGAGTTTTTTCTCCCCCCTCCTAATGGTGTGAATGAAACTACATTAGCTTCCCTACTAGTGCAGATGAAATCAAGGTTAATGTTTTCTTTTGAACATTCTCCAGCAAATGACTTATCTGAGTGAGAGCTAATTCAGGCAAATGCATGTTTATGAACCTTAGTAATAGACCAGAAGTACCGTATATTCCGCTATAGACTGGCACAAAGCATTAAGATCTGAGTCTTCCTTTTGGACGCTGCTCTGAACAGCTGGACTCGCACATCAGCCAAGCAGTGGCTTGCGAAAGAAACTACAGTTCATTGAGTTTGCACAACACATTAAGCCATAAATGATAGACTGCGATTTATTGTAACTGGGTCTAAACAATAGGATATGCCTAAATCAAATAAATCAGATTTTGGCTTAGTGCAAAGTGTGAACTCAGCTGTCATTCAGACATAGCAGTCTGTTTAGAGCTCAAAAACTTCCATATATGAATTTTGTTTTTAACCACCTCTTCTTCATAAAGCAAGAACAGGAGTCTGCAACTTTAAACACTCAAAGAGCCATTTGGACCCATTTCCCACAGAAAAGAAAACACCGGGAGCCACAAAACCCTTCCCGTGCCTGACTATTTCTTGAGCAACCACAAAACTAGCATATATTAAACGTTCTGTTTTCTTCTGAAACTTTTCTTTTCTTGGATTTATCCATGGTTGGCCTACCGGAGGTTGAAAAGCTCAATAAATCGTGTGCCGGTGGGTGTCACACATTGGCGGTTGTAACGCATATTTTGAGTGACAGGGAGCCGCAGCAGAGGGGTGAAAGAGCCACATGTGGCTCCAGAGCCACAGGTTGCTGACCCCTGAACTAGAAAGTCTTGTATTCACATCAGAAAAGGTGCTGTTTCCATTTTTAGTGCTTAAGATTTTAGTCTAGAGCAGGGGTCACCAAACTTTCAGATCTCAGGGACCACTAAATTCATAATTTTAGATCCCGCGGACCACTAATATGATCTGCCTAATGACTGACTGGGTGAGCATGGCTAGGTGGGCATGTGACTGGGTGGGCATGGCCAACTCCTTGCCTCCCCGCCCAGGCTGCTTAGGGCCCCAACAGGAAGCAGTTGTTGGAGCTAAGCAGCCACCATGAGAAAGGGTTGGCAAAACAGCTCAGTTCAAATTGGATCTGACCGAGAAGGAGGCTCAGCAGAAGCACCTCACTGAGAACTAGGAGCACAGGCTTTCCAAGCAGAGGGAAGACCTGCAGGAGTGCAAGGCCAGGTACCGGCGCCTGGAGGCTCAGCAGGCTGAGATGGTCAGCCAGTTCCAGACCATGATGCAGTCCCACTGGAACAAGGCGCTCTGGCTCTTCGCCACCAGTGGTGCTTCCCTCCAGCCTTCACCCAAAGCCCCACACCAGGAGGCTGAAGTAGACCCCAAGTCAGAATTTCTTCCCCTCTCCGACCCACACAAGAAGATCCCAAAGGGGGAGACTCTCTGCAGCAACACAAATGTTCATTGCACATATATGTCCCAGGGGCCGTAGTTTGAGGACCCCTGATTTAGTGCAATATTAAAACTGCAAATCATTTTTCTGCAGACCACCAAAATTTTCTCGCGGACCACCAGTGGTCTACAGACCACCAGTTGGTGACCGCCGATCTAGAGAACTTGAAAAAGTTCAAGTCTACCTCAGCCATGAAAATTCACTAAATAAACTCCCAACCGGTCACTCTCTGTAGAGGACTTCAAAGATGATACAGATAGAAATATTCAGTAGCCATTAGTAAAACATGAGTTTTTAGCCCAAGAAAACAGGAAAGGGTGAGAAAGAAACACAAGGCTGACTTGTCATGATTCTCTTTGGTATAAAAGGGAGGGAAGATGAAACAAGATTTCAAGATTCTGCTATTGCAGCCTTTATCAATAAAGTAGACTTCTGGTCATTTTTGCGATTTCTACTTCTTGAAAGGATTAACACTCTTTCATGCCAGCCCACCACGCAGGGCTTCTGAATTGGTGGTGAGAGGGCTGTCAATGCCTTGAGATCGTGTCAGAAAGACAGGATTGAAATTCAAAAACTGAAATAAGTCAATCATGCCTGTCAAGACAATCAGGGAATAATCCCAGAAGAGAACATGGCTGAGGGATCTGATCTCCCCTAAGCTACTTGGAGGGCATTGAATAGGTTGAGGGTGGGATTGCTTAAGTGTAAAAACCAATATCCTCAAGTGGGAAGTTGCTGGCAGATAACAACACGCTGTGCGAATGTGACGAGACACCGCCTCCAACCTGTTTGTTGGTCTGTCAATTACTACCAGTAGAACGCACCGAAAGTGATTTGTTTCTGACCACACGATAAAAGCCAAAAAGGTGGCCCCCATTTTGGCAATTTCAGGTTTGACCTGGACACGAAATAAATAAATACATCACTCCCGCCTTAGAACCTCAACTCCATTTTTGTAAGCTCAACTAAGAGCCCTGTGAAGTTTGATTTTTCTTCTTCTTGTGCCATATCCGTCATCGGATGTTGGCGATCATGTTGGCAATCCTATTTTTGTCAACAGCCGTATGAAAAAGAGCTGCTGAGTTTTGTCCAAACCAGTCCCTTAGGTTTTGAAGCCATGATGTTCTTCTTCTGCCTGGACCTCGTTTGCCTTCAATCTTTCCCTGGAGGATTAAGTGAAGGATGCTGTATTTTTCTGGGTGTCGCATCACACGTCCAAAATATTCTAACTTTTGCTTTTCAATGGCTTTGATTATAAGCCCTGTGAAGTTTGATAGCAGGCACAATTCTAGCCCATGAGTTCCAGGAGGGATATAATTTTACATACTTTGCATTTCACACACATAGAGGTAAAGGTTCCCCGGCACATGCGTGCTAGTCGTTCCCAACTCTAGGGGCCGTGCTCATCTCCGTTTCAAAGCCGAAAAGCCAGCGCTGTCCAAAGACGTCTCCGTGGTCATGTGGCCGGCATGACTCAATGCCAAAGGCGCACGGAATGCTGTTACCTTCCCACCAAAGGTGGTCCCTATTTTTCTACTTGCATTTTTTACGTGCTTTCGAACTGCTAGGTTGGCAAAAGCTGGGACAAGTAACGGGAGCTTAGTTTGTCACGCGGCGCTAGGGATTCGAACCACTGAACTGCCGACCTTTCGATCGATAAGCTCAGCATCTTAGCCACTGAGCCACCACATCCCTCTTTCATAAACATATGCTCACCCAAAACATCTTGGAAAGTGTGAGGACGGACAGGGGAAATGAGACTTGTTACAGACCACCTGTGCAGACTGAACATTAGCTTCTGTTAAAAGAGAGTTTGCAAGTCCGTTTCCATTCCCTTCTTTTTGACGTGCCCTTTCTCTTCCCCGATTTCTCCCCAGACAGGATGAGAGTCAGACTTTGATCTCCAAGAACTCAAGCTGAGATGGCTGCCCAGCTTTCACTGAATAAGTTCCCATTTGGCATCGATATGCATCATAAATGCTAGAGGGGTTTTCTTCTTTGTTGAGAGCTTTATTTTTCTCCCCCAACCCAATCAGGCTCTCTGCTCCATCAAGGGTCTTTGAACTCACTTTGGGCTCATCTAATCCAAGAAAGAAAGAAAGAAAAAGAAAGAAAGAAAGAAAGAAAGAAAGAAAGAAAGAAAGAAAGAAAGAAAGAGAAAGAAAGGAGGGAGGGAGGGAGGGAGGGAGGAAGGAAGGAAGATAAAGCCATCGGTCTGCTTCCTTGTCTTCGCTGCCTTCAGAGCTGTTGGCCTTCTTTGAAAAATTCTTTCACCCTCTGTTCCTCTCCCGCCCCATTGCCAAGAAAACTTATTAAAGATGGGCAGAAAAATCAAGACATTCTTCCCACAACGATCTGTATTTTAATCCCCGAGCTCCACAAAAGCTTTCACTGGGGTCATAGAATTTGTCCTTCTTTATTGACTCTTTTGCATTGTATGTCTAGTTTAATGAAAAGAAGGACTAGGGGAGACATGATAGCAGTCTTCCAATGTCTCAGGGGCTGCCCCAAAGAAGAGGGAGTCAAGCTATTCTCCAAAGCACCTGAGGGCAGGACAAGAAGCAATGGGTGGAAACTAATCAAGGAGAGAAGCAACCTAGAACTAAGGAGAAATTTCCTGGCAGTGAGAACAATTAATCAGTGGAACAACTGGCCTCCAGAAGTTGTGAATGTCCCAACACTTGAAGTTTTTAAGATGTTGGATAACCATTTGTCTGAAGTGGTGTAGGGTTTCCTGCTTAAGCAGTGGGTTCGACTAGAAGACCTCCAAGGTCCCTTCCCACCCTGTTATTCTATGTATCTTGTCTTGTATCTGTATCCAGCTTTATCTTTCTTCTTCAGGGAAGTCTTCCTGGACCTTGGCCAACTTGGAGAAGAGGTTGAAGCTCCCTAAGAGTTACAGCTGGCAATTTTGTTAGGTTCTTATGACATTTATACCACATTGTTCTTCTAGAACAACAATGATGAGGGAAATTTTGGAGCTGATCTGAAATTATATCCCACTGGAGATCCATACTCCGCACAGCCCCGTTGCGAACCAGTAGTAAAGGTAAGTAGAACCCACCCCTGCTTCCAAGGTCAGTAAAATGAGGACCCAGATTGTTGGGGGCAATATGCTGACTCTGTAAACCACTTAGAGAGGGCTATAAAACACCTTGAAGCAGTATATAAGTCTAAGTGCAATTGCTATTGCTATAAGCCCCCATGACCAAAACAAGACAATAACAATGTTTAGAATTTCAAATTGGAGCTTCCTGCGTTTCTCCTTTTCTCAAGGAGCACCTTGGCTTTCAACTCAAAGAACTCCTTGGCTGACATAATAAAACCTGACCTATTATATGATGAGTTAGTGATTTCTGGTGGAAGTTAACAAGCCCACAAGACGAGAGCAGAGCAATGAAAGTCATTTAAAGGAGAATTCCTTGGATTTGCTAGTTTTCCCCTCCCCTCTGGCTTTTACTTCTGCAGAATTGTCAGCACCACTTCCTAGGACATTTATAGTTTTGACATTTGAATCCCACCTTCAGTAACTTTGTCATAGTTCCCAGTACTAAATAATTCAAAAATAAGATCTTGTTTATGAGGGGGGCGGAAAAAAAAACAGGGAAGTACCATCTCTCAAATATTCCTGTCAGCCTGGGGGCCTAAACCTACAGTAGTGGCCAAAATTTTGGAAACCTTTTGGGAAAAGTGTATTTTCTAAAACTAGCTAATAACACCACTTTTTTTTTGTGTGTGTGTGTAGTACCATAAAATTATATATCGATGGAAAGAGAATTTAATCAAGAATGTAATGCAATAACTTTTATGAAGGATTTGCTATTAGAATAGCAGTTACAGTATAAAGAAGAAAACTGAAACACGTAGAAAAAATGGGATATAGAAAAATTACCACCATAGAAAAAATGAGATATACACAAATTATCACCATGTCAGCTAATACTTCGTTGGGTAACCTTTAGCATGAATTATGGCCTTACAATTATGGCCTTCCCATGGAGTGAACCAAGTCTTTTAGTTCTGCAGCTGTTATTATAATGTGAAATCAAGATTGAACGATGGCTTCTATTAACTGGGTTTTGTTGCTGGGTCGCTTCTGACTAACAAGTTTCTTTAGTCGGCTCCATAGATTTTCAATTGGGTGAAGGTCTGGGCTATTCCCAGGCCATTCCAGCAGTGGAATAGGATTATCTTGAAACTCCCCAAAAAAAAAAAAAGTGGTGTTATTAGCCATCAAACCTCAAAAATACACTTTTCCCAAAAGGTTTCCACAATTTTGGCCGCTACTGCATACCTAAGGCTTAAAGTTTTTTTATGCCCCTGTTCCTGTCCTGCCTGGAAGTTTCCCCAATAGCTCCATCAGTTCAGCCGTACTGCGAGACTTCCCACATCCCATCATCCTGATCGAGCCACAGCCCTGATTAATGGACAACCTCATGAGTCAGGCTGCCCAGGGCCCATAGCTATCCATGGAGTGTGTCCCTCGAGGAACCAGCTAGATATGGAGTTCGGGACTTGGTACAACTTGGCTCTGTAAGAAAATTAAGAAAAGACTGTGCTTTTCTGCACCACTAATATTTCTCATATTGGAACTGTCCGTGGTGCTGACTTAACCTAACATGACAAGAGCCGCAATTCCAGCAAGGTGTGTGTTATAGCTGAAATGAAGGACATGTCCCCCATCTCTTTGGGTTTCAAGGTTTGTCAGCTCCAGGCTGCATTGTCAATGACAATGGATTGTGAAAACGAGAGTTCAACTCTTTTGGAAAACACAGGTTGTCTACTCCACAAGGTAGTCTTGCTGCATTGTTTAAACATCAGCTCCTGCCATCATCCATTATTCACACTGGGATTAGTAATTTCCTGCCCATGGGTGCGGGGTTGTTGTTTTTTTAGATACCACTTGAGCTCTGTGCTTCACCTGATACAGTGAGAGAAAGAGAGGGAGAGAGAGACAGAGAGAGAGAGACAGAGAAAGACAGAGAGAGAGACAGAGAGACAGAAAGAGACAGAGAGAGACAGAGAGAGACAGAGAAGGGGGAGAGAGAGAGAGAGAGATGGCAGAGAGAGACACAGAGACAGAGAGAGAGAGAGAGAGTGAGACAGAGAGAGACAGAGAGGGGGGAGAGAGAGAGACAGAGAGAGAAAGAGAGGGGGGAAGAGAGAGACAGAGACAGAGAGAGAGAGACACACACAGAGACAGAGACACAAAGACAGAGACAGAGACAGAGACAGAGAGAGAGAGAGAGAGAAAGAAAGAAAGAGACAGAGAGAGACAGAGACAGACAGAGAGACAGACAGATAGACAGAGACAGAGACAGAGACAGAGACAGAGACAGAGACAGAGACAGAGACAGAGACAGAGACAGAGACAGAGACAGAGACAGACAGAAAGACCTATTCTCCAAAGGACCTAAAGACAGGACAAGAAGCAATGGAGAGAAATGAATCAAAGAGGGAATGAACCTAGAATTAAGGAGAAATTTTCTGACAGTGAGAACAATTAACCAATGGCATGGCTTGCCTCTAGAAGTTATGGGCACTCACTCCATCACTGGAAATTTTTAAAAAGAGTTTGGACATTTTTCTGGAATGGTATGGGATTTTCTGCTTGAGCAGGGAGTTGGACTAGATGACCTCCAAAGTCCCTTCCAACTCTGTTTAAAAAAAAGTTGACCACGCCCACCCAGTCACATTACCCCCACCACCAAGCCATGCCCACAGAACCAACTAGGCATGGCTTGGTGGTGGGGGTGGTGGGGGTAATGTGATTGGGTGGGCGTGGTCAACTTTTTTTTTTTTAACTTTTCAAAGCATTTTTTCTAATGCTTTGAAAAGCCTCTGCCGATCAGGCAACTCAGCTGGGATCGTCAGAGACTTTTCAAAGCATTTTTTTTACCACCTCTTCGGCCAAGAGGTTGCAGAAAAAAATGCTTTGAAAAGCCTCTGACGATCCCAGCTGAGCCGCGCGATCATCAGAGGCTTTTTTTTTTTTTTTACTTTTAAAAGCATTTTTTCATCGGAGGAGGTTGTAGAAAAAAATGCTTTTAAAAGTAAAAAAAAAAGCCTCTGATGATCGTGCGGCTCAGCTGGGGATGGTGAGGGTTGGGGCGCAGGGGATTTTTGCTACTGGTTCTCCGAACTACCCGCCGCCATCACTACCGGATCGGGCGATCCGGTCCGACCCGAGAACATTTCACCCCTGTGTGCAATCATTATTAAATACGCCCGAATTTTGATCCTGTGACTGTGGGGAATGCTGCAACAGTCATTTGAGGCTGTAAGTCAATTTTCAGTGCCTTTATAGCTTTGAATGGCCACTAAGTGAATGGCTGTAAGTCGAGGACTCTCTGGATAGAGATAAAATAGGGGAAAGTGGCATGCTGCGAAGCAAAGCTTCCATCCTTAGCATCCCCTTTGTTTTCAAGACTTCCTAGGGACCTCATAGGCATTCTTAGAAAAAAAAATAAAATTTGGTAAACACTGCAGTCCAGTGCATTGTTTTGAAGGGTCCTCATTAGCCCAGGAAAAAAGAGCAGCAAACTATGCTGGATGCTGGGAAAAGGCTCTGCAAGGGGAAATCTCATTCCTTCCCCCCTTCAATAGGCCTCCTCACCATGTAACCAGGATGCCCTTAGAGGGGATATTTTCTTTCCCCATTAAGCAGGGAGATACGAGCAAGGCTTAAATAAGGAAAATGCTTTTCTCTCTTTTTTTTTCTGTTAATAAAAGAAAACACCAAGGTATTTTTCAGCGCCGCAACCGGTAGTCAATTTTCAAAGGCTCCGGCCATCTGAGGCAAGTTACGAGATTACAGCCCTCTGGGTACAAAGAAAATGCCTGTTTGGAACAGCATTTTACTTTATTAAGAAAATGGACAGAGTGCTGAACAGAGGACTTACAGATGAGAAAACAAGGGTTTGAAAAGCAAGAGTAAACCAAGAACCGAAAGTAAAGCTCGTCCAAAAAATGAGACGGCGCATTGTGGAAAAATAGTCGAGAAAGGCATCAGACAAGGGAAGGGGAAAGGAAGGGAGAGAGGGAGGGAGAGAAGGAGGGAGGATGGAAGGGGGGAGAGAGAGAGAAAGGGAGGGAGGAAAGGAGAGAGAGAGAGAGAGAGAGAGAGAGAAAGAAAGAAGAAAAGGAGGGGAAGGGAAGGGAAGGGAAAAGTGAAGGGAAGGGAGCATTCGACTTACTCCCTTTGCCCTTCCTCCTCCTTTCTTTCTTCCTTTTTTCCTTTTTTCCTTCCTTCCTTCCTCTTTCTTTCTTTCTGTCTGTCTGTCTTTCTTTTTCTTTCTCTTCTTTCTTTCCTTCTCTTTTTTTATTTCTTTCTTTCTTTTCTTCCTTCCTTCCTTCTTCCTTCCTTCCTTCCTTCATTCCCAGTGATTAGAATGCAGTATTGCAGGATAATTCTGCCCACCGCCAGCAGTTCAATCCTGACCAGCTCAAGGTTGACTCAGCCTTCCATCCTTCCGAGGTCGGTCAAATGAGGACCCAGATTGTTGGGGGCAAGAGGCTGACTCTGTAAACTGCTTAGAGAGGGTGTAAAGCACTGTGAAGCGATATATAAGTGCTATTGCTAATGAAGTAATCATATCCCACATGCCGCCGGTTCCTAACAGATGCCGAAGATCTGTTTGCAAGTCAATTAACCTTCCCCGTTTCTCATGTGTTTGGCGCACAGAACATTTCCACCGAAGCACCCTCTAGAATTAATCTTTTTGCCTTAAAAATAAAGGCAACCACTTCAGCCTTTGAAAAGCGTAGGAAATGAAAGCCTATTCCTGGCCATTTGAAAAAGATCTTCTTAGACAGCAGCGACCCAGGAATAAACCCAACACTTGAATTCCTGAAAAATGTTCAAAGCTCTCTGCAGTGGAGTTTCGCTTTCAAAGATGAAATGGGAGATATTACTGCAAAGACAGTGGCTTCGCATACAAAGAGTTTGGCTGGGTTTTTAAATATATATTTTTTTAAAAAACAAAAAAACAATGGCTACCAACCTGCCTTCCATTGAGGACCTGTACATTGCACGAATAAAAAGGGGGCTGTGAAAATATCTACAGACCTCTCGCATCCTGGACATCAATTGTTTCAACTCCTACCCTCAAAAAGACACTATAGAGCACTGCACACCAGAACAACTAGACACAAGAACAGTTTTTCCCCGAACACCATCTCTGCTTAACAACTAATTCCCACAACACTGTCAAACTATTCACTGACTGTATTACTATTATTCTTCTCTTCCTTACCAGTATCTATCTCTTCCCACTTATTACTATAACCATGTCGCTTGTATCTTTCAATTTATATTGTTTTTATTTGTTTCCTAGTACAATTTGATAGCTTATTAGTAATCTTGACTATCACTAAGTGTTGTATCTTTTTATTCTTGATGAATGTATTTTATTCTCCTGAAAGCATATACACCAAAGACAAATTCCTTGTGTGTCCAATCACACTTGGCCAATAAAAGAATTCTATTCTATTCTATTCTATTCTATTCTATTCTATTCTATTCTATTCTATTCTATTCTATTCTATTCTACTCTATTCTATTCTATTCTATCCCATCCCATCCCATCCCATCCCACTCTTTCATTCCAATATTCATTCTATTCTATTCTATTCTATTCTATTCTATTCTATTCTATTCTATTCTATTCTATTCTATTCTATTCTACTCTAGGCTGATTTCAGCCTTTTTCAGCCAATAAGCCAATAAACAATTTATCTGCACTTCAAGAGCACTAGAGAGTAATCTCAGCAAGTTGCAATTGAGGAAATGGATATTATCCAACAGCTCCTTAAACAGATTAACTGAGTTGGAAGGGACCTTGTAGGTCATCTAGTCCAACCCCTTGCCCAACCAGGAGATCCTACACCATTTCTGACAGATGGCAGTCCGGTCTCTTCTTGAAAGCTTCCAGTGATGAAGCTCCCACAACTTCTAAAGGGAACATCTGTTCCATCGGTTGATTGCTCTCACTGTCAGAATTTTTTTTTCCTTATTTCCACTCACATCTCATTATCTTGTGGGTTGGACATGCTTCCCCCATAAATTTCACCCTTTGGTGAGCTGTAAAGAGTCTGTGTCTGCGTTGACTCAGAAAAGCATGGAGATCCTTCAGCTACATTCTCATCCAGCTACAAATGGTGATGCCAAGAGCTTTCCCACATCTCACAATTTCTGTTTCCAAGTCTTCCTAAAGAAAATGTTTTCACCAGAAAGACAAGGTATGAAGAATCAACTCTCTTTTGTTCTCAGCACAGAAGCTTTGCTCCGTCTTGAAGGGAAACCATAAGGAGAACTAAGATAAAGATCCTAAAGATACAACATGCAAAGCAAATATTACACATTCCACCTGCATGTTTAGTCACCAATGTGTACTGTTCCAGCCAGCTGAGTAATTAAAAGAGAGAGAGAATACTCTAAAAGGAAACATATTGCTCATTGATTTAAGAAAGGAAATATTGGGGAAGGCTCTTGCACAAGACATATTTAACCTCTCACCGCATATTATTGCCTGCCACTGGTGTGAATGCATCCCATCTGTGTATCTCTGAAAAAATGGAGCCAGTTTTGTTCATCCTTTCTGCTCTAAAGGTGTTCCCATTGCTGTGACAATTGGGGGAGCGGGAGGAGGAGGAGAGAGGAGAAAGGAGGAAGAGAAAGAGGAGGAGAGAGGAGAGGGGGTAGGGGGAGGAGGAAGAGGAGAGAGGAGAAAGGAGGAGGAAGAGAGAAACTCAACATTAAGAAAACTAAGATCTGGCCCTCTCAATTCCTGGCAAATAGATGGGGAAGAAATGGAGGTAGTGACAGATTTTATTTTCCTGGGCTCCAAGATCACCGCAGATGGGGACTGCAGCCAAGAAATTAAAAGACCCTTGCTCCTGGGGAGGAAAGCTATGGAAAATCTAGACAGCGTACTAAAAAGCAGCGACATCACCCTGCCAACTAAAGTGCGTATAGTCAAGGCTACGGTTTTCCCAGTTGCAATGTATGGCTGTGAAAGTTGGACCATAAGGAAGGCTGAGCGCCAAAGAATTGAGGCCTTTGAACTCTGGTGCTGGAGAAGACTCCTGCGAGTCCCTTGGACTGCAAGGCGATCAACTAGAGGAGATCAACCCTGAATGCTCTTTGGAAGGCCAGATCCTGAAGATGGAACTCAAATACTGTGGCCACCTAATGAGAAGGAAGGACTCCCTGGAGAAGAGCCTAATGCTGGGAACGATTGAGGACAAAAGAAGAAGGGGACGGCAGAGAACGATGGATGGAGTCACTGAAGCAGTCGGCGTGACCTTAAATGGACTCCAGAGGATGGTAGAGGACAGAAAGACCTGGAGGAACGTTGTCCATGGGGTCATGATGGGTCAGACACGACTTCGCAACTAACAACAACATTTTGTTTTCAAATGGGAGGCACAACGTTGGCCATGGCACATATAATATCACTGGGAAAAGAGAGGGGGGGAGGGAAATGCCTCTCTACACCCCCATCTCTTTCCTTACCTATTATATTTCTTTAAACACATTGTTTGCAAACTACCAAAAAAAGAAATATATATATTAAAAAAATACACAGTGTGTGTTTTTGCCGGGCCAAATCCTTGACAATCTCCTCTTAAAAAGCTATTTCCTATTCTGCTATTTATTAGAAAACACAGATGAGGAACAATATTAGAACAATTCAATAGATTTCTTCCGCCTGCTGCAAAGCAGCCCTTGTGAATTCTCCCCTTCCCTTTCCAACACCCCTCCACCCACCCCCCAGCTTTTAAAGAGCCTCTTAATAGTTATTTTGGAAGCCCTGAATGAATTACAAAGCCTCAACATGCAGTAAACAGCCTGCCTGAATTTTTTTTTTCCGAAATTGTTCCTTGATCCATCGGGCCTAATTACCCAGTTTATTGTACTCCATCTGTCTTTAAAGTTAATCCCTGGAAATCCAGCCTAACTACCTTCATTTAGAGGAATCCAACTTAATCTCATCATGACCCTGTTATGGATATTCATTTACAGCCCAACCTCCGGTAGGCTTACTCAGAAGTAACTTCCCGGATTGATGCATGTTTCACTTCAAGCAAATCTTCTTTTCAAAAATGGTTAGGAAGCCAGCAGCCTTGTTGACTGGAACTAATCCTGCATTCTAGGAAGTGTGACTAGAATTGCAATCTCGGGCGACACGCTTATCCAGGTTAAAAATCAGTTGTAGTTCCGGGGTGTTACTTCCAAGGAAAAGCAATATGCTTGTCCTTTGAGAATTGTTATTCATTTATCTATGTTTTAATTTTTCACCTTTCTCACGGATTGCAAGATGGTATCTCTTCTTCTTCCTTCTCCTCCTCCTCCTCCTCCTCCTCCTTTTCCTCTTCTTCTACTTCTTCTTCATCTTCCTATTCCTCCTCTTCTTGTTCTTCTTGTTCTCCTCCTCCTCCTCCTTCTTCTCCTCCGCCTCTTCCTCTTCCTCTACTTCTTCATCTTCCTATTCCTTCTCCTCTTGTTCTTCTTCTTCTCCTCCTCCTCCTCCTCCTCCTCCTTCTTCTTCTTCTTCTTCTTCTTCTTCTTCTTTTCTCCTCCTCCTCCTCCTCCTCCTCCTCCTCCTCCTTCTCCTCCTCCTCCTCTTCCTCTTCTTCTACTTCTCCTTCTTCCTCTTCTGCCATATCCATCATGGGACGTTGACAATCATGTTGGCAATCCTATTTTTATCAATAGCTGCACGAAAAAGTGCTGTTGAGTTTTGTCTCTAACCAGTCCCTTAGATTTTGAAGCCATGATGTTCTTCTTCTGCCTGGATCTCATTTGCCTTCAATCTTTCCTTGGAGGTTTAAGGTGAAATATGCTGTATTTTTCCAGGTGTCACATCACATATCCGAAATATTCTAATTTTCACTTTTTTATGGTTTTGATGATTTCCCTTTGGCTTTCCCAGGCGGCTTATCACCTCCTCATTTCTGATTTCGTCAACCCAACTTACATACGTAACATAACAGCCACCTGTAAATCCACATTTCAAATGCTTCTGGTCTCTTCAAGTGGCTTTCTGTCAGAGACCAACTCTCCACTCTGTAGAGCTCCGTATCCAGGGGTGGGCTGCTGGGGATTCGGGAGAACCTCTAGCTAAGATTCTGTGCAGTTTGGAGAACCCCAAATCCCACTCCTGGTTGGCCTGTTTCTGGCCTCCAGAAGGCCTCCGGAGCCTGGGGAGGCCGTTTTTACCATCCCAGAGGCTCGAGGAAAGCCTCCGGAGCCCGGGGAGGGCAAAAACACCCCCATCCTGCCATGGTGCAGGAGGCTGACTAGGCCACGCCTACTACAGCCACACCCACCCAGCAACCAGGCAGAGAACCCCTTGCTAAAATATTTGAAGCCCACCCCTGTCCGTATCTATTGTTGACCTCACTCAATTTCCTTGCAACCTTGTCTTCTGAACACCCTAAACTATTAGTCCTCCCAAATGTCACCTACTGTAGGTCATTTCTCTTCCTGAGCAAAACAACTACTACCATAGAGTTGGGAGGCTAATCTACCCTTCCCCTTTATTCTCTTTTAAACACGTGTACAATCCTAGCCAATGGAGGCAAAAGATAATAGAGACTGTGTTCCTAGAGAAGCTTGGTTTTCATAGGGCCTCTCTAGCATTTTGTCAATACTGTATTTGGGAATCAAGAAGAGAAAACACTTGTCCGATTTGGGCTACCATTAATTCCTTCCAAGATAGCTGTTGGAGCTAATTAACTGAGTTAGGGAAATTGCACGATACCATAATTTCTCCTCCCATAATTAACTTGGTTAATCATGTGATGTAGACACAGCCATCAAGGGGCTCAATCTCAACTTGAAGGAGATTTTCCTTTTCTTTTTCTCCTCTCCAAATCATCAAAAATCCATTTCCTCTTTCTCCAGAGACTGTTTTTAAGAAGGGAGGGGGAAAGGAAATAAACCTCAGCATTTACTGTTCTGATCTTCCTTTCTTTCACAACCATATAATCAACTAAAACTCTTCATTTTTTATATACGCTCTCTCTATATTTTTTTATTAAAAGTTTAAAATAGAACATAAAAACTAATACAAGCGAACAACAAAAATTTAAAAAAGAAAACGAGAAGCCAAGTCAGAAGGGCAGAAAGAAAAGATAAAAAGAAATAGAAAGAACCTTCTGATATTCTTTGCAGCAATTATAAGTACGATTACAAAATTATCTCTCGCTCTATGATTACAAAGAAGAAAAGCTCACTTTTTTCTATTATCCTTTTTCTTTCTAATCATCAAAACCACAAGTCATAAGTGCAATTTTTCTGTTTCAGGCAAAAAAAACCCAAAAAAATCTAGCTGTCCGTCCATTAATCCTGAAAGTCTCTGGTTTCAATCATATATTAGGCTTCAAAATCTTCTGAATTAGTGTTATTATTTGTATGCAATCTGATAGAAGAAGAAAACTATTAACGTGCATATCCTCCTGCTATCAGATCTTCTCTTGATTTCTTCCTTTGAAAAAACTGCAGTGCATCACAATAAGTTAACCATTTATGTTTAGTTATGATAAAATGCTCCTTGTGCACAAACTAGATTTAGATTTACTCCATACTCTAACAAATGGCCTGACTAGCAAAATGATTTTCGGAAATCTACCTTAACCTTAGCTTTGTCATTCCGTAACGATCCATGCCATCCAGTGGTGGGTTTCAAAAATGTTTACTACCGGTTCTGTGGGCGTGGCTTGGTGGGTGTGGCAGGGTAAGGATATTGTAAAATCTCCATTCTCTCCCCAATCCAGGGGAAGGTTATTGCAAAATCCCCATTTCCTCCTGATCAGCTCGGATTTGGGAGGCAGAGAATAGATGGGAGCGGAGCCAGTCAGAATTTTTACTACCAGTTCTCTGAACTACTCAAAATTTCCACTACCGGTCAGGGGTGGGTTCTACTTACCTTTACTACCAGTTTGCAACGGAGCTGCGTACGCGTGCGCTTGCTTTACTCGCGCTCGCATGCTCTTCTACGCATGCACAGAAGCATTTTGATGACGTCGGGGTCGGTGGGCGGAGTCTCCCGCCGGTTGTAGTACCGGAGGCAACCCACTGGAGGCAACCCACCACTGCTACCGGTTCTCCAGAACTGGTCAGAACCTGCTGAAACCCACCTCTGATGCCATCTAAATTTTACATCATATCCTTCCAACTTCCAATAGCCAGAGGTGGTATTCAGCCGGTTCGGAGCAGTTCACCCGAACCGGTAGCAGAAATCGCGGGTGGGCCCGCCTTGGCTCTATGCCATTCTATTTAGGCATGTTTTTGAGGCCGGGAGCATGCACGGAAGGAGTGCATGCGAACAAAGCACATGCATGGAAGGCCGAGTGCATATGTGGAAGGCGGGCGCATGCACGAACCAGGCATGCATGCATAAAAAGTAACAAAGACCCAAGCTTTCAATTTCTTAACCACTTGCTCTCG
Source organism: Pantherophis guttatus (assembly GCF_059756535.1). Classification (NCBI taxonomy): domain Eukaryota; kingdom Metazoa; phylum Chordata; class Lepidosauria; order Squamata; family Colubridae; genus Pantherophis; species Pantherophis guttatus. The sequence goes on along the minus strand of NC_142074.1, from coordinate 15,262,581 downwards.
TTCACCCAAGCTGAAGAGGCAGCAAAGTGCCATTTCCAATCTGGTAGAACCGATCCTTCTCTTTCCTTTGCACTTTGTAATACCTTATAAAATAACTCAAGGGGTTTTCTCCCACCGTACAAATTTAGATATATCCTTCCGTCGTTATTTTGAAGTTCCACCGGCCCCTCCCTTCCTTCGTCCCTGCAAAAGTGGCTTTTATCCTATTACGGTGAGGTTACAATCACTGCCGTTTCTTTTATTTCGTGTGTGTTTTTTTTTAAAGTAAAAGAACGAAAGTAATATATCTATCTATATCTTGCACTCATTCGGGTAAGATGCAACGGCTCTTCTAGGCACGGCATTAAAAGGCTCCAAGACCATCCTGCCGATGGCCAGAATCAGCAGCCAGAATCACTTTTCGTAATTACGCTCCCACTCTCTTGTAAAGTAAACACATCATTAATAGAGCCGGATAAATCATCTCTCCCTCCAAAAGAAAAGTGGAGAGGAAACAGTTTTAACCCGTGAGCCCTTCCCAAAGTGCAGCCATTTGCCAGTTTGCAATCCCTAAAAGCTTTGTTTCATAAAAAATCATGAAACTGGCCAGAAAGGACATATCCAAGAGGCGATAAAAGTCAATCCTTGATATTGGCGATGAAAGAGCCTTGGTAGTACAGTGGTCTAAGGCACCCTGTTATTAAGCTGGTTATTAAGACCAGCTGCCTGCAATTACTGCAGGTTCGAATCTCGCCAAGGCTCAAGGTTGACTCAGCCTTCCATCCTTTCTAAGGTAGGTAAATTGAGGACCCAGTTTGGGGGGCAATAAGCTGACTTTGTATAAATATACAAAAGGATGAAGGCTATTGCTGAGCACATTGTAAGCCGCCCTGAGTCTCCGGAGAAGGGCGGCATATAAATCAAATTTAAAAAAAAAAATCCCTTGGGTCTCTAATGCAAAAAAGTTCCTAAAATCGGGTACGGTACACCTGATGCTTCCCTGAACAAAGCGCACCTCTTAACGGCAAATTTCCCAACCCTAAGGATGGTCGTTAAGTCTCAGGACTGCCTGTAACCTCAAATAATAATAATAATAAAAAGGATGGGGAACCTGTGGAATTAAATCTCCGAAGAGATTTTGAAGGCAAAGCAACTCTGCCAGGGGTGAAATCCTCCCCAGTTTGCCAGCGGTTCACTGCCCACATATGTGCAATGCATGCCAAGTATGAGCTGCATGCGCGCATGTGCAGGGCGTGCCAAATGCACGCTGCACGCACATGTACAAAACACACCAAATGCGTGCTGCGCACAGAAAAAGGAGGCTTGGGAAGGTAAGTAGAACAGCGAGGGAGGGGATAGCTGTGCCGCGCGATTTAGATTCACTAGAAAGCAGCATTTCCTGCTTTCTAGCAATTTTAAATCACGCAGCACAGCTGATCGTCGGAAATACCGGTTCGGACCAACCGGTAGCTTTTTTTTTTTACTACCGGTTCACCGAACCAGTAGCTTTTATCACTACCGATTTGCCCGAACCGGTGCAAACCGGTAGGATTTCACCACTGAACTCTGCCTCTTAATACCCAATGATTTTCCCCAGCAAAATGACCAGGGACATACACAATTCCAAAAGGAGTCCATTAAAAAAAAAAAAGTATATGATGAAAAGTTATATGACACAGAAAATAAGTCTATGGAAAAAAAATAATGTCCAATGATTTTCCCTGCAGTAAAATGACCAGGGACATACACAATTCCAAAAGGAGTCCATAAAAAAAATAAATAGGTAAAGAATATGATGAGAAGTTATATGACACAGGAAATAAGTCTATGGAAAAAACAACGCCCAGTTATCTTCCCCAGCACCCAGCGAAAGTCCACGCCTGTTTGCGTACAAGGCTCACACACATGAACTGCCCTCCTTTGCACACCCAGCAATCACGTCTAATCTCCTTAGCTCTGCACTGACCTATTGTTGATGCCAACTAGTCGTAATCGGTCCCTGCGGACTATTTATCTGCTAGTGCTGATCGCGCAGAAAGCAGCTTTTCCACGCCATTACAACAGGGCTCTAACGATCTCAGCCGGTTTGGGGAGGGGGTGGAAAAATATATCTCCCACCCTTATTTCAGCAAAAGCCTGAAGAGGGGGCTGACTATCCGTCTGCTTTCTGATACACGATGAGATGCAGGAGGAAGACTCCAGATTGGACCACATCCTGTATTCAGGGGTGAGATTCATCCGGTTCAGACCGGTTCGGATGTTAATTTTAATCTGGTTCGCCGAACTGGTAGTTGCAAGGACTGGCTGACCCTGCCCGCCCCGCCCCACCCCGCCCCGCCTCGCCCCTCCCCTCCCAGGAGTCTCCACACAGCCTGTTTTGTATGCCAGGTAAGTTCAGGGCCCGCGTGGAGGCTCTGGGAGGGCCTAATGGAAGTACCAGAAGTCCGGAAACGGGCTCATGTCCAGCTTCCGGAGGGACTCCGGAGCCCGGTAGAGACCATTTTTGCCCTCCTGGAGGCTCAAGGAAAGCTTCCGGAGCCTGGGGAGGGCAAAAATGCCCCCCTTCCACTGTGGTGCAGGAAGCCAACTAGACCACGTCCCCATGGCCACGCCCACCTGGGCAGAGAACCAGTTGCTAATTTTTTTCAATCCCACCCCTACCTGTCTCCATTGTGCACAATCCTCGGATTATAATCATTTGTTCAAAGTTACAAGGGCACTGGGGGGAAAAAGGGACTTATGACCGGTTTTCACACTTATGACCGTTACAGCATTCCCCACGGTCACGCGATCGAAATTCTGGCGCCTGGAAACCAGCATGTAATTATGACAATTGTACTGTCCTGGGGTCATGGGCTCACCAGTTAGTAATCTTTCCAGCTGGCCTTCGAAAAGCCAACTTAGATTTGCTTAATAGCCCCAGTTCACTTAAACTGCAGTGATTTCATTTAACAACCGGGGGGGGCAAAGAAGGCTGTAATGTGGGGCACCTCTCACTTAAGAATTGTCTTGTTTAGCAATGGAAACTTGTATGTGCAGTTCCATCCAAATTCAATGTGTTGGTCAGCTTTATAGAACTGGAATAGCAATAGCAATAGACTGAGGCTTATATACTGCTTCACAGTGCTTTACAGCCCTCTCTAAGCAGTTTACAGAGTCAATGTATTGCCCGCAACAATCTGGGTCCTCATTTTACCCACCTTGGAAGGATGGAAGGCTGAGTCAACCTTGAGTCGATCAGGATCAAACTTCTGGCAGTCGGCAGAATCAGCTTGTAATATTGCATTCTAACCACTGTGCCACCATGGATGGATGGATGGATGGATGGAGAGGAAGGAAGGAAGGAAGGAAGGAAGGAAGGAAGGAAGGAAGGAAGGAAGGAAGGAAGGAAGGAAGGAAGGAAGGACTACCAATAGCACTTACGCTTATATACCACTTCACAGTGCTTTTACAGCCCTCTCTAAGAGGTTTATAGACTCAGCCTACTGCCCCCAACAATCTGGGTCCTCCTTTTAACGATCTCGGAAGGTTGGAAGGCTGAGTCAACCTTGAGCCTGGTGAGATTCGAACTGCCAAATTTCAGGCAGCTGGCAGTCAGCAGAAGCATCCTGTAGCACTGCATTCTAACCACTGCGCCACCAAGGCTCTGAGATGCTAGTTAAGGTTGGTCTAAGAGCAAGGAGCCCTACTAGTTCTAATCCACCCTCAGCCATGCCAATTCACTGAGTGATTTTGGACTAGCTGTTTTCTCTTAGCTCAATCTACCTCACAGGTCTGTTGTGGGCAAAAATAGGTCTTGTTCTTTGCTCCGATATCCTTCCTTTAAGGAAGTGTTCTCATTCTCTAGGAGCTAGTCTTTTGGGAGGTGTGAAAAAGAGTCATAACTCACCTTGTTACTTTGAACGGTCACTAAGTGAAGTCAAGGTCTACCTGAAAAGGTAAAGGTTTCCCCTGTCCAGTCGTGTCTGACTCTAGGGCACAGTGCTCGTCTCTATTTCCTACGTAGTCGAAGTAGCCGGCATTGTCCAAAAACAATGAAAAACATGCGACCAGCCTGACTATATGCCAAAAAAACACACAGAACTCTGTTACCTTCCCATCGAAATGGTACCAATTTATCTACTCGCACTTTCATCCTTTCTAACTGCTAGATGGACGGGAGCTGGAGCAAGTAACAGGAGCTCTCCCCATCGCACAGCGCCCGGGTCTCGAACCTCGACTGTCACTCAGCATCTTTAACCGCTGAGCCATCGCACTGTAGTAGGGCAATAATTAAGCCTACTAATGCTGTGGTATTTTTTTTATTAAAATGACAAACAAGAATTCAGTAGAGGGGAAAGGGAATAACACCTGCTCTTCTTTTTCTCTTTTTTTTTTCTTCCTATTGCTGACTTTTTGCAGATGTGAGCCACACAGGAAAATATATGCCTTCATTTTGTTTTATGGCCACATTAAAGGATCCCACCTCCTGGGAAAAGGCTGTCAGCTACTCAGAAAGGAAAGCAACCATCCTGGAAAGTGGGAAGTTTTAATTCCATTTTTTGCAGCTTAAGCAAAAGCTACCCTTTGCCGACAAGCAGCCAAGAGAAAATGCACGGTTTACAAGTCATTGTAAAGTCTGGGTTTGACTTCTCACAGCCTTGGGGAGATTTTTCTCTTAGCGGCCAATGCACTCTTTAGAAATGAGGGGCCTGGGACCTCCCCGAGATCCTCACCAATCTCTGAGTATTCCCAATTTAAGGGGGCTTTATAGTATAGATTAGGGATGCGGTGACTCAGTGCCTAAGACGCTGAGCTTGTCGATCGAAAGGTCGGCAGTTCAGCGGTTCGAATCCCTAGTGCCGCATAACAGTGTGAGCTCCGGTTACTTGTCCCAGCTTCTGCCAACCTAGCAGTTCAAAAGCACGTAAAAAATGCAAGTAGAAAAATAGGGACCATATTTGGTGGCAAGGTAACAGCATTCCGTGCACCTTTGGCGTTTAGTCATGCCGGCCACATGACCACGGAGACGTCTTCGGACAGCGCTGGCTCTTCGGCTTTGGGTTCAGAATGTTAAATTTACACAGTCGCAGAATCTGAGGGAAAATTTTTATAAAATGTTTTATAGATGGCATTTAGATCCTAAAAAGTTGTCATGTATGTACCCTAATGTTCAGCCAAAATGTTGGAGATGTGAATGTTTGGATGCTACGTATTATCATGTTTGGTGGACCTGTAGGAAAGTTAAGGCTTTTTGGATAAAAATATGGTGGGTCATGCAGAATGTTTTGAAGAAAAAAATTCAATTTTCTCCACAATTGTTTTTATTGGGTATAGTTAAGGGTTTTACACGGGGTGAAATAAAACTAATATTGTATATGATAACAGCAGCAAGATTGTTGATAGGTAAATATTGGAAGAATGAAGTTTTGCCTACTATCGAGGAATGGACTTTGAAGATGGCAAGTTTTGCAGAGATGGCGAAGATCTCAGCATATTTAAAAGATTGTTCACAAGAGACTTATGAATGGGAATGGAAAAGGTGGATAGAATATGTTCAGAACAAATACCAAACTAGAAAGTATCAAATAGCTTTTATTTGAAAATAATGTATTAGAAATATCTTAATGTAAAGAGACAAAGAGGAAAAATTATATAGGGGGAGGGATGGGTTCAGGTTTATATATCAGTGTTATTAGTTATGAGTACATAATAGGGAAGTCTGGGGGGGAGGGTTAGGGAGGGTTAGGGAGGACGGGAAGTTTGGGGAGGGAGGTGGGGGGGTGAAAAAAAAGGGGTGAAAATGTAATTGTAAAACTTTTGTAATAAAAAATAATAATAATAATAATTTTAGGAAAGTTTTGAGGTAAATACTTCCTGGGAAGTCTGAACTGCTGTTCGATAACAGCATCCACTTGACAATTTAGGTTATACCAATTGATTTTAAAAATACCCACTGAAATAAATGCAGGACATATACATTAAAACTTAATGTGTTAAAAGCACATAAAAAATGCAAGTAGAAAAATAGGAACCACCTTTGATGGGAAGATAACAGCATTCCATGTGCCTTTGGCATTTAGTTATGCCGGCCACATGACCAAGAGACATCTTCGGACAGCCCAGATTTTCAAGCCTGGTGAATATCTAGTAAAGGTAAAGGTTCCCCTCGCATATACATGCTAGTCGTTCCCGACTCTAGGGGGCGGTGCTCATCTTCATTTCAAAGCCAAAGAGCCAGCGCTGTCCGAAGACATCTCCGTGATCATGTGGCCAGCATGACTCAACGCCGAAGGCGCACGGAACGCTGTTACCTTCCCACCAAAGGTGGTCCCTATTTTTCTACTGGCATTTTTTACGTGCTTTCAAACTGCTAGGTTGGCAGAAACTGGGGCAAGTAATGGGAACTCACTCTGTTACTCATTAGGGATTCAAACCGCTGAACTGCCAACCTTTCGATCGACAAGCTTAGCGTCTTAGCCACTGAGCTACCGCGTCCCACTCGGTGAATATCTAGATTCAGGTTAAAACCTCTTTAACCTGAATCTAGATATTCGTAGCATTCTCCCAGTTTTACCTAGGTTTTAAATTTGGAGTTGCAGAGGGTAGCAATGATATCCCTTTTTTTCAACCGCCCGCAAATAGTTCTTGCAAACTGTTTTTTTTTTCTTTTTCTGAAAAGCCGACTATGGCTTGTGCAAAGCAATTAAACTCACTGGTTTTTTTTTTTCCATCGGTAGCCCAAGGCTATGTTGGCAGGAGATTTTTGAGAAGTCCCACACATCTGGAGAACACCGCGTTAAGACGGACTTTCTGAAGCCCTCTTAGAAATCCCACACAGCATAATCCTCTCGCTTCTACTGAAGATTATAGGGCTGCCAACCAGCAGATTAGCAAATCTTATCCTGAAACCCTCTCAAGAATTACGGTGAAATCGTATACCGGTTCACCTCTGCGGAAGTTGGAAAGGTTATCTAGAAATTTCTTACTTGCTGTTCCGCCGCCGATCACAAGAGAGCACCATCAACACATCAATAAACTTGGTTCTATCTTGATTCCGGCACAGAAGAAATAACCAGTTGGATAAATGATCTAACCCAGTGATAGCTAACATTTTTGCCATCATGTGCCAAAAGCGGGGGAAGCACGGGGGAGTTGTGCATGCATGTGCCCACATCCATAATCCTATGCGCCCCAACCCCGTGTATGCATGCGTGACACCCTCGTGCTCCCCCCGTTTTTGGCCCGTGATGGCCCAGTGGGCCCAGTAGGCCTGTTTTTTGCCCTCCCCAGGCTTCAGAGGCTTTCTAGGAGCCTGGGGAGGGCAAAAACAGCCTTCCCCACCACCCCGGAGGCCCTCCGGAGGCCAGAAACGGCCCATTTGCTGACTTCAGGTGGGACCGGAAGGCCCGAAAATCAGTTGGCCAGCGCACGCATGCGCCCTGGAAGCTGAGCTCGTGTGCCCACTGATATGGCTCCGCGTGCCACCTGTGGCACGCGTACCATAGGTTCGCCATCACGGATCTAACCACTAGGCAAGTTGTCAGTCAGTATAACTAATAAGCCTTTTTCTTGTGTACTCTGAAGATAATTAAAAAAAAATTTTCATTCCATAAAACAAACACTTAGGGTTAAGATCTCTTCAAAGCTTGCACAAGTAGTCCTCGACTTATGACCACAATTGGGCCCCCAAGTTTCGGTTGCTAAATGAGACCGTTGTGAATTTTGCTCCATTTTACGACCTTTCTTGCCAAGTGAATCATTGCAGCCGTTAAAACTAGTACAGGTCATTCCCCAACTTACAACAGTTCATTTAGTGACCGTTCAAAATGTACAACGGCACAGAAAAAAAGTAAGTTACGACCTTTTTTCACACTTACGACCGTGGCAGGTATCCCCATGGTCACATCATCCAAATTTAGATGCTCGGCAACTGATTCATATTTATGATGGTTGCAGAGGCCCTGGGGTCACGTGATCCCCTTTTGCGACCTTTCTGAGGAGCAAAGTCAATGGGGAAGCCAGATTCACTTAGCAACCGTTTGACTAACTTAACAGCTGCAGTGATTCACTTAACAACTGTGGGAAGAAAGGTCATAAAATGAGGCAAAATTCATTGAACAACTGCCTCGCTTAGCCACATAAAATTTTGGACTGAATTGTGGTCGTAAATCGAGGATTACCTGTAATCTGGCTTCCTCACTGAGACCCTACACCATTTCTGACTGATAGCAGTCCAGTCTCTTCTTGAAAGCTTCCGGTGATGAAGCTCTCACAACTTCTGAAGGCAACTTCTCTTCCATCGGTTGATTTTCTCACTGTCAGAAAATGTCTCCTTATTTCCAGGTTGAATCTCTCCTTGTTCAGTTTCCATCCATTATTCCTTGTCTGGCCTTCGGGTGCCTTGAAAAATAGCTTATATATTGGAAAGATGGATAAGATGGATAGATAGGATTGAGGGAAGCCACCCCTCCTAGAAGAATGAAATATTCTGAGAAATATTTAAAAAGGCAGAATATTATATTTCCCCTAAAAGAGAAATAGAAATCTTAAGGGAGACAGAAACTCAGCCTCAGCTCCCTGCCCTCAGCAGATATTTGGTGCCAGGGTGAAATCTACTTACCTTCCCTCTGCATTTCCCTCAATTTTTTTCCAATCACACTTGGCCATTAAAGAATGCTATTCTATTCTATTCTATTCTATTCTATTCTATTCTATTCTATTCTATTCTATTCTATTCTCTATTTATTCCAGTCTCCATTCTATTCTATTCTATTCTATTCTATTCTATTCTATTCTATTCTATTCTATTCTCTATTTATTCCAGTCTCCATTCTATTCTATTCTATTCTATTCTATTCTATTCTATTCTATTCTCTATTTATTCCAGTCTCCATTCTATTCTATTCTATTCTATTCTATTCTATTCTATTCTATTCTATTCTATTCTATTCTCTATTTATTCCAGTCTCCATTCTATTCTATTCTATTCTATTCTATTCTATTCTATTCTATTCTCTATTTATTCCAGTCTCCATTCTATTCTATTCTATTCTATTCTATTCTATTCTATTCTATTCTCTATTTATTCCAGTCTCCATTCTATTCTATTCTATTCTATTCTATTCTATTCTATTCTATTCTCTATTTATTCCAGTCTCCATTCTATTCTATTCTATTCTATTCTATTCTATTCTATTCTATTCTATTCTATTCTATTCTATTTATTCCAGTCTCCATTCTATTCTATTCTATTCTATTCTATTCTATTCTATTCTATTCTATTCTATTCTATTCTATTCGCCATCAAGAATCCAGCCAGACTAGAAAGACACTTAGCAAAATAACAGCTCAGAAGGGGGTGGAAAACCCAGAAGGAATTAGCATTTGAAATAAAAATGGCAAATCTCTTTCCAGGAAGGTCGGGCATGCAAGGAGGATGAGTTCGGATGAGAAACAGAGCACCCTTGTCCCCTTCTGAAATGTATCCTCTCCTGCACGTTTGCGGACTTGGCTGTGGCAACAGCCACACATTTAGCCCAGCCGCCTGGAGAGAGAGAGACAAAAAAAGAAAAAGAAAAAAGGAAGCCCTCCACTCTGCTCGAGGAGGATTCGAAGGCATCCTGACTCCACCCCGGTCCCAGCGTCTCACCCGTCCCACTCTCTGTGACCAAAAAGAAAGATTTGACACTCAAAGCGGGAAGCAGCATGGGGAAAGAGCTCCCGGAGGGGTCCCAGGAATTCTGCAAGCATGACGTAAGTCCGTTACTTGACTCTTCTTTGGGGTGTGGGAAGGCAAGACTTGTGCGTGCGTGCGCCTCCAAAGTGTGATTCTTTGGTCTTTCTGTAAGCAGGTGCTCCATAACTAAGGAGACATTTGCCGGCAGTGAGAACAATTCGTCAGTGGGACAGCTTGCCCCCAGAGGTTTGGGGTATTCCGTCACTGGAGGTTTTCAAGAAGAGAATACGGAATAACAGAGTTGGCAGGGAACCTTGGAGGTCTTCTAGTCCAACCCCCTGCTCAGGCAGGAAACCCTATACCATTTCAGACAAATGGTTGTCCAATTTCTTCTTAAAAACTTCCAGTGTTGGAGCATTCACAACCTCTGAAGGCAAGTTGTTCCACTGATTACTGTCAGGAAATTTCTCCTTAGTTCTAGGTTGCTCTAGTTCTCTCCTTGATGAGTTTCCACTCATTGCTTCTTGTCCTGCCCTCAGGTGCTTTGGAGAACAGCTTGACTCCCTCTTCTTTGTGGCAGCCTCTGAGATATTGGAAGACTGCTTTCATGTCACCCCCTAATCCTTCTCTTCACTAGACTAGCCATGCCCAGTTCCTGCAACCGTTCTTCATATGTTTTAACCTCCAGTCCCCTAATCATCTTCGTTGCTCTTCTCTGCACTCTTTCTAGAGTCTCCACATCTTTTTTTTTTTACATCGTGGCGACCGAAACTGAATGCAATATTCCAAGTGTGGCCTTACCAAGGCCTGATAATGTGGTATTAACACTTCACGTGATCTTGATTCTATCTTTCTGTTAATGCAGGCTAGGACTGGACAGCCATTTGCTTGTGGTATAGGGTTTCCTGCTTGAGTAAGGGGGGTGGACTAGAAGACCTCCAAGGTCCCAGCCCTATGATTCTAAAATTCTATTGTGTGACCTGTCCGAATCTGGTCTTTCCTGAAGATCTCTCTTCTCCTTTTAGGCTCACACTGCCAAGAAGGGGCTCTACAAAAGAGCCCAGATTTGGGCTGTGTTAACTTTGATTTTGCTCCTCTCCCTCACTTTGACCATCCTGGGTGTCTCCTATTTTTTGAAACCTGCTCCCCAAAAGGTAAGTCCTATTCTCAGGATTATATGGAGGAGATATTTTAAAGGGAGGTGGGGGAGTGGATATTTCTATTCCACACTTGAAAAAGACACCGAGAAACTTGTCGAAGTTTTATGGCAGTGGGATCTTAGCTGTGGAAAAGGCAGTGATTTCTTTTTCCTAGCACACTTAATTGTGAGAAGTTCCTTGCCATTTTGTTTCAATTAACTCTTCAGGAACTGGAGGAGAAATCCACTCCACCACGCGTTAAAGAAGTTGCTTGTTTTGGGAAAGTGATTCATCTCTAGCCAATTTAAATTGGACTTTCATGAGTTTGCAGCTGAAAACTTGCCGTATTTGATTCAGACGTTTTATGGAATAGTTATGAGAATTACTTTCTGTTAATACCACCCCCAAATATACATCTATATCCACTTTGTTTGTCACCTCAACCCAGCATTGGGTGAAGAGATCCCTACAGATGAAAATGTGATTAAGAAAATATTAGAATGTGCAGAAATGAATAGATTAACACTTGCAATTATAAGAAAGGAAGAATCTGATTACTACAATATATGGGATTTATTTTATCAATGGTTAGAGAATAAATATGAAAGCAAGGTATAATAAAGTTAGATAAGTTAAGAAGAGAAATGTTACAATAATAGATATGTTAAGTGTTAAGTTTTAGTATTAAAATAAGAGTAGATATAAATAATGAATATGGTGGTAAGCTTTAACTGTTATGACACAAAAAATTTGTACCCAGACGACACACTGTTGAATGAATGACGAAATGTTTGTATTAAAAGAAAATAAAATTTTATACAAAACAAAAACAAAAACCAACAACCCAGCATTGTGGGGAATATGATGGTTAAGGAACTGGGTTGGCCTAGAAAGACTTGCGTTCTAATCCACCCTCAGCCCCAGAAACTTTCTGGGTAAATGGAAGTCAGTTATTCTCTGAGAGGAAAATTGAACAATGAAATACTATTTACCAAATTCTAAATGTAGAAACCCCCAAATTTAGGCTGGAGTACAAAATCTGTGGATCAAATCATTAACTAGGAATGCTTTCCAGATCGACCTCAATTCTGCATCAGATTTCATTTTCAAATACGAGGCTCTTTTTTATGCAGTCCCATAACTTAATTAGCCATTTTTCCACAGAAGGCTTTTCCAACGTACACCAAAAGTATTATATAATCCTGCAGATTATTTCTGAAGTGACGCAGTGCTTGATAAAAAAAAAAAGGCACGGACGGTTTAATAGATTTGGGAGAGGAAGTTCTTTGGGAATCCCTTCAAAGTCAGTTCTGCTACTATCTATAAAGGCAGCCGAGAAATCTCCATCAGCCAAAAGCTGGCTGGCGGGTTATGCTGTCCTGCCTTCCCTATCCAAGGCCAGCATCTGTTTCCAATAAGCTGCCTGCTGTTCAGGAGGCAGGACTGCAAAAACCATTTGCATTCCAGACGCCTGTAACCCCAGGGATATTACTGGAGAGGACAGACTGCGTTGGTAACTTGATGTACCCATGTGGGTGCCAGCTAATTAAAAAAGAAAAAGAAAAGAAAAAAAAGATCTTAGGATATAGACAAATTTACATGTGTATAATCAATGGCCCAAGAGGGACGTGGTGGCTCAGTGACTAAGACACTAGGCTTGTCAATCAAAAGGTCAGCAATTCAGCAGTTCGAATCCCTAATGCCGCAAAACGGGGTGAGCTCCCGTGACTTGTCCCAGCTTCTGTCAACCTAGCAGTCCGAAAGCACATAAAAAATGCAAGTAGAAAAATAGGGACCACCTTTGGTGGGAAGGTAACAGCGTTCCGTGCGCCTTTGGCATTTAGTGATGTCGGCCATATGACCACAGAGACGTCTTCGGACAGTGCTGGCTCTTCGGCTTTGAAACAGAGATGAGCAATGCCCCCTAGAGTCGGGAACGACTAGCACATATGTGTGAGGGGAACCTTTACCTTTAATCAATGGCCCGTTCCTCTTTTAGTCTGTAATCAGTACATTATCAGTTATGAGCCACGGTGGCACAGTGGTTAGAATGCAGTACTGCAGGCTACTTCTGCTGGCTGCCGGCTGCCTGAAGTTTGCCAATTCGAATCTCACCAGGCTCAAGGTTGACTCAGTGTTCCGTCCTTCCGAGGTCGGTAAAATGAGGACCCAGATTGTTGGGGGCAATAAGATGACTCTGTAAACTGCTTAGAGAGGGCTGTAAAGCACTATGGAGCGGTATATAAGTTGAAGTGCTATTGCTATTAGGAGCCCTGGTGGCACAGTGGTTAGAATGCAGGATTGCAGGCTAACTTTGCCTATTGTCAGGAGTTAGATCCTGACCGGCTCAAGGTTGACTCAGCATTGAGTACCAAATTTGACCAGTTTTGAAGCAGTTGAGTACCAAGGTACCACTATACTGGGTTTATTGTCCTGCCTGGACCATCGTCCCCTTCTCCAGATCTAGAAGGCTGACATATATAAATCTCAAATAACTCTTGTAACTGCCTGTCCCAAACTCCCGTGTTTTCTTCTTTCCAGAATCATTAATTCATACTGTACACAACATACCTCATTCCAACTTTCCCCATGTTGCCTTCTTTCACAAAAGAGTTCAACATTCCATACAAATCCAGGAAATTGGGTTAGTTCAGAAATGCACGGTTGAGCAAAGCGTATCATTGCAAATGCGGACGCTGCTTTCAATCAAAGATGGGAGACTCTTGGCTCTCCAGATATTGTCGAACACTAACCAGTGGTGAAATCTGAACCGGTTTGATACCGATTCGCTGGCCGCGCATGCGTGGTGCATGCCAAATGCATGCTGCGTGCGCATGTGTGCAGTGCATACACACACATGCACAGTACGAGCCAAAAGGAGGCTTGGGAAGGTAAGTAGAACAGCGAGAGGGGGATCAGCTGTGCCGCATGACTTAGCTTCACTAGAAAGCAGGATTTCCTGCTTTCTAGCAAAGCTAAACCATGCGGCAGAGCTGATCGTCAAAAATATTGATTCAGAGGAACCGGTAGGTTTTATCACTACCAGTTCGCTCAAACCGGAGCGAACCAGTAGCATTTCACCCCTGACACTAACTCCAATCAGCAGCCAGCTGTCCAGGAGAATGGAAGCTGTGGGGCAACATTTAGCAGGCCAGCTCCTGTCCCCTGCTTCAAATCATCCCAGTGAAGCAAACAGTCAGCATCAGGAAGCTACTGTTTGCCCAGACATCTGTAACACCTTCCAGAAAAAACAAATTGGATGAAAGTCTGGTTTCAAATGTCGTTTTAGCAAACAACAAAGGAAGGACAGCCAAGCAATTTGAAAGGGGAAAAAAATCACTTTCATCCTTGTCCCAAAAAGTAAATACGGAGAGGAGGAGAGGAACTTTCGTACTTTCATTCTGGAGAATGGTGGACTTAGCCCAACACGCTGAAGCTAAGTGCAGGAGGAAGATATCCATCATTAAGCCAGTTTATCTGCCTTTCCTTCGGGCTTTTTCCATTTATTTTAATTGCCCTGTGACATCTGTAAGATGATAAGCATCACTGATTTGCACATGGAAGGACTGATTCCCATCGCTCCGAAATACAGACTTGGCTCACAAGTCACAACAAAATGCTCTTGTCAGGGTTCCAAGTAATACACCCATAGCAAACAGAACTCCGAGGCAGGTAAGTTCCTCAAAGAATAGTTTTATATCATATTGACAGGCTGGTAAAAACCAACTCTGAATGTCCCCACAGTTTTCACCTAATTAAAAGTAAACGTTTTTTCCCCTTCCCCAAAGAATCAGTCACATGGTCCAATCAAGGTATCGTCCAGTTGCCTGGTAACTTCACTCCTCCTCTCTCCGACCACCTGTGGAAATGTCCTTGGTTCCCAGGAGAATATATTTTGTTTTGGCTACAAAATGCCAGCTATCTCTATTCCCCCTCTCCCCCTATCCCTCAGCTCCAGCAACACTGGACACTGACACTTCAAAATGGCCTCGGTCAGGTCAGCTTCAGGTTTGACAGTTGGCCCCCCCTTAATTAATTAAAAAGAAATTCCTGCGAGGAAAAGAAATGGTAGAGAGGTTACTCAAGGTTCACTCTAACCTCCTCTTCCAGCCCCTGGAGGCCCCTTAGGTTTCTGGGGATTTGTCATGGAACTGTTTAACCAACCTCTCTGCCTTCACATCCCAGCTCTTGACCCAGGTTGCCTCGGAGAGTGGGTACCCCTTCCATTGCACTAGGTCAGGGATAGGCAACCTTAAACACTCAAAGAGCCACAAAGGTCCTAACCGGAAGCCTCCATTCAATTATGGAGTCGACCGGAAGTCCGGTTCCCCCATCATAGTCTCTACCTAGCACAGTGTCCTTTTTCCTCTGCTGACCTGAAGTCCGGTTCCCCCGCCATAGAGTATCCTCCTAGCATGGCATCATTCTTCCTCTATCTGTCCTAACTGAAAGCCCTATCAATTGTGGAGCCGACCAGCAACAGGGAGCCTCAATAGAGGGATGAAAGAGCCACATGTGGCTCCAGAGCCGCGGGTTGCTGACTCCTGCACTAGGTACTGCAATCGGCCCCTATGCAATCTAGATCCAGGATTTTCTTTACCTCATAAAGCGTTTCCCTGTCAACCCTGAAGCTGACCTGGCCGAGGCCATTTTGAGGCTTTGGTGTTGCCAGCTCTATTATTTTCTCAATCACAATTCATTGACTGAACCAAATTGTCTTGGGTTTGCGAGTAGTCCTCAACTTACAACAGTTAGTTCCTGACCATTCAAAGTTAAAGCCGCACTGAAAAAAGTGTAAAGAGAAGGGAAAGTCAGTGGTCTCGAATGAGAAGGATTCTTTGGTTCAACAAAACCCAACCTTTCAGAAGAAACCCTTGGAGAAGCGGTAGAGATGCCTTCCCAGATAGTTACAGGCAACTCCCAGTAAAGTTAAAGGTTCCCCTTGCACATATGTGCTAGTCGTTCCCAACTCTAGGGGGAGGTACTTATCTCCGTTTCAAAGCCAAAGAGCCAGCGCTGTCCGAAGACATCTCCATGGTCATGTGGCTGGCATGACTCAACGCCAAAGGCGCACAGAACACTGTTACCTTCCCACCAAAGGTGGTCCCTATTTTTCTACTTGCATTTTTTATGTGCTTTCGAACTGTTAGGTTGGCAGAAGCTGGGACAAGTTCTGGAAAACCGGTAGCGGAAATTTTGAGTCGTTCGGAGAACCGGCAAATGCCACTTCTGGCGGGCCCCAGAGTGGGATGGGAATGGAGATTCTGCAGTATCCTTCCCTTGGAATGGGGTGGGAATGGGGATTTTGCAGTATCCTTCCCCTGCCACGCCCACCAAGCCACACCACGCCCACCAAGCCACGCCCACAGAACCGGTAGTAAAAAAAAATTGGATTTCACCACTGGGTGAATTTCCAAAGAAACCAAAAGGCAAGGCAAGAAACGATGGATGGAAACTAATCAAAGAGAGAAGCAACCTGGAATCAAGGAGAAACTTCCGGAGGACAATTAACCCGTGGAACAGCTTGACACCAGAAGTTGTTGGTGCTTCATCACTGGAGGTTTTTTAAGAAAAGACTAAGAAATGGTATAGGTATCTCCTGCTTGAGCAGGGGGCTGGACTAGAAGACCTCCAAGGTCCCTTCCGATTGATCGGAAGAGTCTACAGCAGACGTGTGCTCAATCTTTGTCACGCCAAGAACAGCCTGTGTCCTCTGAATGACATGTTACGGTCTTCAGACATTCGAGCAGAGCCAGGAACAACATTGTACCCAGGATAATAAATCCGTTTTCATTTTAATTTCCAATTAATTAGCATTGACTTGAGCTAATTAAATCTCATTAATATGACAACTCCCTCTGCCTTTCATCATCTTCCTTTTCTGATGCATTAAACATTGCAATTTGGGGAGGGGGGGAGATATTTTTAGAGGTCCCTAGGGATTGGAGCCGTGTGATGAGGCCATAAAGAAAGTCCCTGCTGCCTCAGGATAACAGCGAAACAACGCCATGAATATTTCAACTTTATTGCCTCGGAATCAAATAGGGTTTGTACAAAACCGTTCTTCTCGCAGCTTATATATTCTCTCTCGGAGTTGGCCACAATTCTGCGTTAGCAGGACCCAAACTCTTTTTTTAAAAAAAAGAAGAAGAATGAAATCGAGTCAGCCATAAACATCACCACCACCACCCAAAAAAAGTTCCTGAGAGGAACAGAGAGGAATTTCAAGATTTTTTTCCAGTTGTGTCTTCGGATGCCACGAGGTCTGGCCTAAAACACAAATCTGTCCTCAGGGATTATCTCATGAGGCAAACCTAACTGCGCCACACACCCCACCCTCACCCCCCCCCCCCAAGAATCTACCTTCAATTTTCCATGCTGTGAAACCTATTGGTGTGTGAAGTTTCAAGAATTCACTAATAGTCTGACTGGAAGAAAAGGCTGCAATTCAGATAAAAAGGATGCCAGTTTGAATCTAGCGTAGAATATTTTCATGGATAGAAATATTCTACCTGGGCTCCAAGATCACCGCAGATGGGGACTAGAGCCAAGAAATTAAGAGACACTTGCTCCTGGGGAGGAAAGCTATGGCAAATCTAGACAGCGTACTAAAAACTAGAGACATCACTCTGCCAACAAAAGTGTGTATAGTCAAGGCTACGGTTTTCCCAGTTGCAATGGATGGCTGTGAAAGTTGGGCCATAAGGAAGGCTGAGCGCCAAAGAATTGAGGCCTTTGAATTCTGGTGCTGGAGAAGACTCCTGCGAGTCCCTTGGACTGCAAGGCGATCAAACTGGTCAGTCCTAGAGGAGATCAACCCTGATTGCTCTTTAGAAGGCCAGATCCTGAAGGTGAAACTCAAATACTTTGGCCACCTAATGAGAAGGAGGGACTCACTGGAGAAGAGCCTGATGCTGGGAACGATTGAGGGCAAAAGAAGAAAGGGACGGCAGAGAACGAGGTGGCTGGATGGAGTCCCTGAAGCAGTCGGCGTGAGCTTAAATGGACTCTGGGGGATGGTAGAGGACAGTAAGGCCTGGAGGAACGTGGTCCATGGGGTCGCGAGGGGTCAGATACGACTTCGCAAGTAAGAAGAACAAGAAAATTTTCTTCCTTCTTTGTAGCCTGCTCGGTTCAAAATGGCTGAGTTGGCAACGAAAAGCACACTACACTAAAATAAAGAGAGAGAGAGGGAAGGAGGGAGGGAGGGAGGGAGGGAGAATTCCGTGGAATTCCAGAACCTGACACTGTGGGCTGGTCTTCGCACGCGGGGGAGTGCCGAAAACTGGAAGAGCAGTTCCCCGGCGTACATGCGCGCACCGGGAAGCTGAGCTTCCGGTTTCCGGTGCACATGCCAGCTGGATTTTATGCGCACATGTGCACCAGAAACCAGAAGACCAGGTGATTGGCATGCATGCACACACCAAAAACCAGAAGCTCAGGTTCCTGGCGCGCGCATGCATTCCGGTTTCTGGTGCTCCCCTGCGCAAGCTTCTGTTTCAGCACTCGGTGTCAAAAAGGTTCACCAACATTGATCTAACCCAGAGGTCTGCAACCTTAAACACTCAAAGAGCCATTTGGATCCATTTCCCACAGAAAAGAAAACACCGGGAGCCACAAAACCCTTCCTGTGCCTGACTATTCCTTGAGCGGCCACAAAACCAGCATATGTATCATATGTATGATTGGAATCAATTGCCTCCAGAGATAAGGAGAATCCAAGACCTCAGTGCCTTCCTCCGTGCCCTTAAAACCTTCCTTTTCCAGCAAGCCGGGCTGGCCTAATTTTTTAAGTGTTTTTAAGTGTTTTGTTTATTGTTTTTAATTAATGGGGCCAAATTTATATATGTATATTTTAATTGTATTTTAATATTTGTACTTGATGTTTTTACTTGGCTGTTCACCGCCCTGAGTCCTCAGGGAGAAGGGCGGTATACAAATTCAAAATAAATAAATAAATATGTAGTCGAATTAAACGTTCTGTTTTCTTCTGAAATTTTTCTTTTCTTGGATTTATCCATGGTTGGCCTACCGGGGGATTGAAAAGCTCAATAAATTGTGTACCGGCGGGTGTCGCACATTGGCGGTTGTGACTCATATTTTGAGTGACAGGGAGCCGCAGCAGAGGGATGAAAGAGCCACATGCGGCTCCAGAGCTGCAGGTTGCTGACCCCTGAACTAAAGAGTCTTGTATTCACATCAGAAAAGGCGCTGTTTCCATTTTTAGTGCTTAAGATTTTAGTCTAGAGAACTTGAAAAAGTTCAAGTCTACCTCAGCCATTTTGCTGACTCCTGCCCTAACCAAACCATGACAAGGTTTAGCGTGCTGTTTGATCAACCATTGCAACGGATTCATACTCTTCCCCAATCTGTTTTTCAGATTTATGAACTGGAGCACATGTTCGTCAGCAACATGGAAAAACAGAAGATATTACTGAAGATCGATCCCCTCGCCTGGACGGAGACCTTTCATACTGGGAAGGGTCGTGAGGAAGTCCTTGAAATACACGATTTTAAGAACGTACGTATAGCCATTTCCGGGATAGTGTTAGGTCAGCCTGCTTCACATCTTGGCTACGGGTCTGCCTGAATAATCCCCGTTTGTTTTAAAGGCCAAAATGCAAGGTGTCGATTTCCTGCACAGAATAAATTTAGCAAATTGGCCGGGTTTATGTTGTGTGCTAAGCCAATAAGCTACATTACGGCTTGCTTCAGTCGGTGGAATCAGCGGGACCGAGTCAAACCTGAAATTTCTTGATTCATAGCGGAGTCTCTTAGCTAACAGGCAATGCTAGTTTGTTTTTTTTTTAAAAAAAAGGAAGTCAGCAGGAAGGGGAAAATGTTCATTATAACACAAAGCATTCAAGCAAAGCCCCCACGGTGAACCTTCTAAATCGGAGGTGCTTTTTTAATTTATTTTACGTTCAGACAGCAAATCAGAGGCGTAGAGAAGTATTTATAGACTGCCGGAAAGGTTTACACCGCCGTGCCCCACTTTTGCTGCAACCGAAAATGGATATATATCCTGAATTAGACTAACCGTGGGCTTAGCAGAGATATACCTCTGTTGCGCTTGTTTCCTCTTTGCCATTTTTACCTGGCTATATTTTTGCTTTCCTCGCAGGGAATAACAGGTCTCTTTTTCATGGGCGATCCCAAATGCTTTCTCCAAAATCAGATTAAAGGGATACCAGAAGCATCGCGGATGGAGACGGAGGCGCCGGAGGTATGCAGAAGGAAAGAATGTGCTGAATTAAATAAAGACTCTCTGGCCGGGCGAGCGGATTTATAGCAGCTTGGAAAAGAGAGAGGAGAGTAATCCCCGTTGGTTTTTAAATCACTCACAGGCCAGAGAGAGGCTGAGATTCAACATATGCTAAACGGAGTCTTCCCTAAAACGAGGAAGCTGGAATCAACCGTAAGGCCAAACGCAACCCAGCTGAGATGAGGGTAGCCAGGAAAGAATAAGTGAAATATCATCCATATGACATTTATCGGTTTTCAATGTGTGTGTTTGTGTGTGTCCCTTTAATTGGACTTACAGCCTTTCAGTTTTTTTCAAGAATCCCAATCTTTCCCAATAATAGAATAGAATAGAATAGAATAGAATAGAATAGAATAGAATAGAATAGAATAGAATAGAATAGAACAGAAGAATGGAATGGAATGGAATAGAATAGAATAGAATAGAATAGAATAGAATAGAATAGAATAGAATAGAATAGAATAGAATAGAATAGAATAGAATAATGGAATGGAATGGAATGGAATGGAATGGAATAGAATAGAATAGAATAGAATAGAATAGAATAGAATAGAATAGAATAGAATAGAATAGAATAGAATAGAATAGAATAATAGGGTTGGAATAGTCTTTGAAGATCTTCTAATCCATTTCCTCTGGTTGGGGTTAGGGAGACAGAGCTGGAAATCAGGTAAGACAGCAAGAGGAGCCTCATCTTGCTCCATGTGCCCCAAAATAAGAAGACCTCCCCAAAAATAAGGCCAAGTGTTTATTTCGGGGTTCAAAAAAATATAAGACAGGGTCTTATTTTCAGGGAAACACGGTAGTTTCATATCTATTCTCCCTTCCATTCCTTTCCGAGCCTCTCCCAAGTCTGGTTCTTAGCATGGACAACATGCTGGGAGTTTAATTTCTTCCCAGGACAAATACTCCGAGACACACAAGATGCCTCAAAGATAACAAGTCTGGGAATTCTCTCTTATTATTTTTTTCATTCCAAAAAAGTAAACTCAGTCCTAGCTGTAATAGTGTCACACTGCAAATAAAACACAGAACTTTTAGGAAAGGGGAAAATGCACTAAAATGTTTTTCCTACCGTTTCTACCTACCAATAAGTACCCACGCTAGTTAAATGCAACCTCTCTATACTTTCAAAAGTGTGCAAATATTTTCAGGATCTCGCTCTTTTTAAAAAGAGTTCAATCCCCATTCTGAGTTCAAAGTGCCAAATTATGAGAGCAAAACAGCCCTTCCGAAAGTGAAAGGGGCTGCTTCAAATCATTTCCGAAGCGTTTTTTGAGGTGGAAAACTCTCTCTTCCAATCTCAAAAAAAACCCTGCTTCCACGGTGATCCAAACATCCTATTTCACACTTAAACTGGTGTGTCGAATCTGCAAGGGCTTCAGTTCAAACTGTTTTTTCATGTTTCTCGCATTACACGGCAGACTAGCAAATTGAGGGGTCGGTGGGGGCAAAAAAGAATATTTTTATATCCCCACAAGACTCTGGCTGGCTCCGAGACACTTCATTAGATCATCTTCCATTCTCCTGGCAGGAATTGCTGGGCCGTTCTTGTTTCATTTTATTTTTCTGTTTGGCGGCTAATGGATCAAGAAAGCACGCCTTCGTCTTTTGTGAGTGTGGCATACTTCCATTTTTAGTGTTGTGGCCCAACAGCGACAGTGGAGCTGGTAGTAGATTTGGACAGTGAGGAGGTTGGGGAGGAACATGGGTGAGTCCTGGAGTCCAGGGAAGGCTCTGACGAGCACTCTGCATTGGAGGCAGAGATGGGGCCAGGGCTGTATGACAGTTATCAGCTGCTTTTGGAGTCAGACATCAGTGAGGCAGACGAACAGCTGGAGCCTGTTCCCAGTGTGTGCATCCGCAGAGTTGCCAGACGAAGGGAACAGCTAAAGAACAAGGGTCGACTTGGGAGTAAGGCCACAGGTGGACGGTGAATGGCCCCTCCCAGAGAGAATAAAAGAGGAGCGAAAGGGGAGGGGTGTTTGCAGGAGACAATTAGTTTGCTTAATTGGTTGTGACTCTCTGAGACTCCTTGCCAAATTTTGAAGATATCAACCTGGCAGCTCTCCAAGCCAAATAAGGTCTGTGACTGTAAATCTACCCTTGAAAGACTTTGCTAAATGTGAATGAGTGTCATGGTCCACCAGCAGCCTGCGGAGCTGGCAGCAGAGTCAGACAGTGAGGAGGCTGAGGAAGAAGATGGGCCAGTCCTGGAGGCTGGGGAAGGCCCGGATGAGGGCTCTGTGTCAGAGGCAGAGATGGGGCCGGAGCCAGGGCCATCGAGGAGTGATGTGCGGACTCCGTAGCCTCCTGATAGAGAGAGGCAGAGGAACAGGAGGAGCCTGTTCCTACTGCACGTATGAGAAGAGCTGCCAGAAGGCAAGAGCAGCTAAAGCAAAGAGGATGACTCGGGAGTAGGGCCAAGAGATGATTGGCCCCTCCCATAAGGCTTAAAAGACCAGCAATGGCTCTTGGGCTCTTTGTTGGAAAACAACGTTGATAGACTTGTTCTTGTCTTGCTGCACTTATCTCTGGTCGGTGTCTTCTGCTTCTGAACTTTTACCAAGAGAAGCCTTTGGCAGTTTGCCTAATTATACCAAGGTTGGTGATTAGACTGAAGAATTTGTGTTATGAAGAGTTTGTTTTGATTTAGTTTGAACTAAACTGAGAATGAGTTAATTCTCAGCTGTTCTAATAAAGTCTGTTTGTTTTGGAACTGTTCGCGTCAACTACTACTTACTTGGGCCTGGGTCACAACAATGAGAGAAATTCACAGTAACTTAATAAAAAGAGATTTTTGTCGGGACAAGGAGTCTGCTTCCTGGTTTGGGAACGCCTAAATCAGAATATTTAGTCCAGGGAAAAAAGAATGGTACCCCAGAAAAAAATATATAATAATAACCTGGAAAGGAAAGATCTGGATTGAAGTGCTGCACCAGCATAATACTTATGGCGTTGAGAATATATCCTGTCTTGCAGGCAGAGGAAATAGCCGTTACCTATTTTGAGCAATCGGTGCTCTGGATTCCAGGAGAGAAACCCATTGAAAATAAAGATTTTCTGAAAGATTCCAAGATATTCGACCTCTGCAAAAACGTGACTGCGTATTGGGTCCATCCAACTCTACTAAGAGGTAAGGCTGTCTTCTCTCAACGTTATACTGCCAGAACTTTATCCGATGTCACAAAGGGCATTTTCTGGCCCATTTTTGCATCTAGCAGGGGTGCCCCATTATTTATCTATTTCTCACCTTTGTTTTTTTATAACTATGTCAGACCTGCCCCAGTCTGAGTCCTTTGGTGAGGAAAACTCTCGACTCCATTTGGTTGAAGCGAAAAGTATCTTTACTAAGAGATGATGGTTGTAGAAAAGCCAGGTGGAATCTAAGGTTCCCATGCAACAATACAGATCTATGCCCCTTGGTTCCCCATCCTTCCCCCCAATACCAGTCCGTCTTTAGCCAATCCGATGTTACCGAGATGTTTTGAGAAACGCTGAGGGGTTGAGGCTGGTGAAATTCTACTCTCAGGGCAAACGGCCTTGAAGATGCCTGGCACGAACCAGATTCTCAAATGCTCTGTTCTTCAACTTTTTCCCCCCTTCTGAAATTCCCACCATAGGTACATACAAATTTATTGCCCATTTGCTCCCCTTCCCTTCCCCGGTGCTTTGACGGCAGCACACCAGCAAGGCACCAAGCCGAAGATGATGGACCTAATAACTGAACATGGCAAACATATCTAATATGCCTTCTTCCTCCTGTTTTTCCCACAAAAACAACTCTGTGAAGTGGGTTGGACTGAGAGACAGTGACTGGCCGAAGGTCACCTAGCCAGCTTTCATGCCTAAGATGGGACTAGAATTCCCAGTCTCCTGGTGATTAGTCCGACGTCACTCAGCCAGCTTTCATGGCTAAGGCAGGACTAGAACTCGCAGTCTCCTAGTTTCTAACTTGGTGTCTTCACCACTAGACCTTTCTTTCTAAAGGGCAGGAAAATGTAGTTATGTGATTGCATGGGGGGAGGGCAACCGTCAGAACTTCGGACACAGGTCATAAGTAGCCCTGGGAGGCCTGTCATAACTTTGAACATTCCTAAGCAAGTGGTCATAAGTCAAGGAGTATCTCTAAGCATTCCTTTCTCCCCTCCCACCCACTTTATGGATATTTTTGCAGAACACATTTAGCTACAGCTAAGTGGACTTACTGGTTTGAGCTTATAAAGCAAAATATTTGTAGATTAGGGTTGAAATAAGGGGTCCTTGATGCTCTCTGAGCTTGCTTGTTTTCTTGCAGATGTTTCATTACCTAACTAGGTAAAATAGAAAATAGAATAACAGAGCTGGAAGGGACCTTGGAGGTCTTCTAGTCCAACCCACTGCTTAGGCAGGAAACCCTTCACCACTTCAGACAAATGGTTATCCAACATCTTCTTAAGAACTTCCAGTGTTGGAGCATTCACAACTTCTGGAGGCAAGTTGTTCCACTGATGAATTGTTCTAACTCTCAGGAAATTTCTCCTTAGTTCTAAGTTGCTTCTCTCCTTGATTAGTTTCCACCCATTGCTTCTTGTCCTGCCTTCAGGTGCTTTGGAGAATAGCTTGACTCCTTCTTCTTTGGGGCAGCCCCTGAGATATTGGAACACTGCTATCATGTCTCCCCTAGTCCTTCTTTTCATTAAACTAGACATACCCAGTTCCAGCAACCTTCTTTATATTTTTTAGCCTCCAGTTCCCTGATCATCTTTGTTGCTCTTCTCTACACTCTTTCTAGAGTCTTTTTTTTTACATCGTGGCACCTTAATAGTACTGATATTACCTAGTTTGGGTAATGAAACATCTGCATGAAAGCAACCAAATTCAGAAAGCATCAAGGACCCCTCATTGTTTAATCCGATTTCCTAGGTTTGCCTAGCACACCGAATCGTAATGTGCTACCTTGAATGAATTCATAACAAATTACTTGCTGGGTAAATTGTGGGGTTCAAACACCACCTAATAGCCTGAAATGACCATGTGTAAGGTAACTTATGGAAAGATTTGAAATTGACAAGGAGACAGAGACAGACAGACACATCCAGCCAGCCTTGGTGATTCTCCGATGACTTCTGTAAATTGCTTGGAAAGTTTTTAAGCAGCAAAGCTGCCAGAAATATTTTAAATGCAGCGAGGCTTAGCATCATTAAGCCAACAATGCTTTCAATCATATTCTGAAGTGGCATTTGGAATCGCTGAAGGGCTGGATGAGCTTAGTCAAGCCAAAAATTAAATCCAGAACAGCAGAGATGCTCTGGCTTAAGAAACTGACCAGCCTGCGAGAAGCAGCAGGGTGATTATTCTAGTCTTATTCTCCAAAGCACCTGAAGGCTTGGAAGGCATGGGTAGAAACTAATCGAGGAGAGAAGCAACCTAGAAGTAAGGAGAAAATTCCTGACAGTTAGAACAAATTATCAGTGGGACAACTTGCCTCCAGAAGTTGTGAATGTTCCAACACTGGAGGTTTTTAAGAAGACATTGGACAACCATTGGTCTGAAATGGTATAGGGTTTCCTGCTTGGACAGGGGGTTGGACTAGAAGACCTCCGAGGTTCGTTCCAACTCTTATTATTTTGTTATTCCGGGTGTCAGCAACCTGCGGCTCCGGAGCTGCATGCGGCTCTTTGGGCCCTCTGCTGCGGCTCCCTGTCCCATCATTGGCTGGCCCCGCCCCTCGTCCTCCCCTCCCAGTCACTCCTTGCCTGGCCTTGGAAATCTGAGAGATACAGAGAGAGGGGGGAGAGGGGGGGCAGAGAGACATAGATACAGAGAGAGAGAGAGGGAGGGAGGGAGGAGAGGGGTGGAGAGATACAGAGAGGGGGAGAGAGAAGATAGAGAGGAGGAGAGAGAGGTACAGAGAGGGGGGAAAGAGAAGATAAGAGAGGGGGAGGGAGAGAGACAGAGGGGGAAGAGAGAGACAGAGAGAGTTACAGAGAGAGAGAGAGAGGGAGGGAGGGAGGGAGGGAGGGAAAGCTCGTACTTGAAAATTGAATGTGTTTTTGTGCTTTTCAGACCATGGGGAACATGAATATGTGTTTCTTCGGCAAAGAGAGAGGGGGGGGAAGGGTTTTGTGGTTCCCGGTGTTTTTTAACAACCAGTTCTCTTTTCTAATGACTGGCTGGGTAGGCGTGGCTAGGGGGGTCATGTGACTGGGTGGGAGTGAGTGACGTGGAGTTGCCCACGCCCACCCAGGTTTTGGGCTCCCGGTGTTTTTTTTTTTTCTGCGGGAAAACAGGTCCAAATAGCTCTTTGAGTGTTTAAGGTTGCAGACCCCTGTGTTAATCCTGATTATGGACCTCCCTCCCCAGATCCCAACGTTCTAGACTTTGAAAAAGGAAATGAGGATCCGATTCCCATGGATGAGCGAAACCAAGCAGATGTTCAGCAGGGACGCCGGTCCTTGAGCAAGGAAGAAAAGGAAGGCTCCAAACGCCACGCTCGGCAGTTGACCGAAGACGACTTACCAGTGAATGACTACGTAAGTCTTCGGAATTGAAAAACCAGGCTATTGTCACAAGGCAATTCTTGAGCCCGGCCTCCAAGCCAAGTGGAATTTTCAGCAATCTTTTCCGCGGAGGCTGGGAAGTCCTGTTTCTTCAATTAAGCAGCCCACCCCCACCCCCCAACAGCCCTCGGAAAATAAGCTCAGAATTTCTTGCTTCAAAGCGTTGTGAAATCTGAAAGAACGCAGAGGATGGGAGAAGCCAGAGTAGCCAAAAATACGAGTGCTATGAATTTGCACCAGAAAGTGAGAGTCGGGGCAGGGAATGAACAAAAGGAGGAGTAAGAGAATAGTTTGCAATGGAGATGGGTTATGTTGCATCCTGCCCTTGCCAGAAACTATTGACAGAGAGAGGTGGGGGGGGGGAAGATGCAGGAAAGAGATGCACCATTGTGGTGACGTCCAGGGACACGGTGACTCAGTGGCTAAGACAATGAACTTGTCGATCGAAAAGTCAGCAGTTCAGCGGTTCGAATCCCGAGTGCCGCATAACGGGGTGAGCTCCCGTTACTTGTCCCAGCTTCTGCCAACCTAGCAGTTAGAAAGCATGTAAAAAATGCAAGTCGAAAAACAGGGACCACCTTTGGTGGGAAGGGAACAGCGTTCCGTGCGCCTTTGGCATTTGGCCACATGACCACGGAGATGTCTACGAACAGCGCTGGCTCTTTGGCTTTGAAACGGAGATGAGCACCGCCCCCCTAGAATCGGGAACGACTAGCACATATGTGCGAGGGGAACCTTTACCTTTACAAGGGACACTACTCTGATAAGGAGTAGTGCCCCAAAGCAGATCCAATTATCTGTTTAGCAAGCTGAGTCTTCCCTGTTTTGACTAGCTTGTCTCTCTTGCAATAGCAATACCAATAGCACTTAGACTTATATACCGCTTTACAGCCCTCTCTAAGCAGTTTTATAGAGTCAGCCTCTTGCCCCCAACAATCTGGGTCCTCATTTTACCCACCTTGGAAGGATGGCAGGCTGAGTCAAGCTTGAGCCTGGTGAGATTTGAACTGCGAGATTGCAGGTAGCCGGCAGTCAGCAGAAGTAGCCTGCAGTACTGCACTCTAACCGCTGTACCACCACGGCTCTAGCTAATCTTGGGAGAGAATAGATATAATCCATCACCTTGGCCCTCCTGCCTACAGAACAGGATGCAGTCCGAATAACTGGGTTTACAACACAATGATTAAATTATTGTGAAGTCCGCTTGGCTTCACCAATGAGCAACCAGTGAACGTAAGCCACCAAAGCAAGAATCAAAAAAGGAGCATCATGTGAACTTTTTATCGCTATACCCTGATTCACAGGGTGTTTCTTTGGCCACAGTGCATTTGTTGATTGGCTTAGCCCCTTGTATAACCTCAACCGAAGGCTCTCTTCGCGCTTGGTGGGAATCCATCAGCATGTCCCATAGGTGACAGGTTTCCAACCTTGGCGACCCATATTGGCTACGGAATTCTGGGAGTTGAAGTCCACAAGTCTTAAAGTTGCCAAGATTGGAGAACCCTGTCCTTTGGGATGTGCCGATGGATTCCCACCCAAATCCATGGTTGGCAGAGGAATTCTGGGAGTTGGAGTCCACAAGTTGCCTGCCAGGCCTGGAAGCCATCTTTCTCATTACATCTTCAGACCTGCCACATTTACTATTGTGGGAAACTGGGAGATGGGGGAGGGATTGTATGGAGTAAGGGCGATATATAGTCATAACAACATTCTTTTCTCTGGGAGTCAAGGACATCTAGCCCTACACCTGGATGGGTGTGACTGGGAGGCATCTCCAGTTAGGATGGTGCTTTGATTGGACCACGTAATGGACTTTTGGGTGCTGGGCAGGGACTTGGACTTTCTGTTGGGTGGGGAAAAATCTGGAAGCTTTCAGATTTGGATTTTCCCAGATGTGCCAATATGACATCTCTAAGGAAACTCAAAGCAAAGTTGGAGACTCCTGCTGTAGGAAAGTTAGAAGAGGGGTCCCTCTTCTAACTTTTCCTTGTCAGTTCCTCCCCCTCGCCTTCTGAATCCTCTTCCTCCATGAGGACAGGCTCGGGAGTCAGAGTCACAACACAAGTCAACTTCTAGCTCGCGTTGGTCAACGCGATGAGACAATTGTTTCTAACTCAACTCATTGTTTCCTTCCTCCTCTCGCCATCCCTAGACCGAGCACGGCCTCGAGTTCCATTCCCTTTGGGACGAGAGGGGATACTGCTGCGCCCGCTGCCGTCGAGCCCACCGCTACTGTCGCAGAATATGTGAGCCGCTGCTAGGGTACTACCCGTACCCCTACTGCTATCAGGGAGGGCGGGTGATCTGCCGTACCATCATGCCCTGCAATTGGTGGATAGCACGGATGTTAGGGCGGGTGTGAGCACGC
This sequence comes from Pantherophis guttatus, assembly GCF_059756535.1. NCBI lineage: Eukaryota > Metazoa > Chordata > Lepidosauria > Squamata > Colubridae > Pantherophis > Pantherophis guttatus. The sequence continues at coordinate 15,233,630 of NC_142074.1, read as the reverse complement.
TCCGTCCAAAAGTAGTAATAATAATATAAAAAGCTTAGTGCAGCACAGGGTCCATTCTGACCTTCTCCCTGTAGCCTTTTCTAGGCGTGTCCTTCTCTTAAAGGCCATTAGCACGGATGTATGTATGTGCGCATTTCTGCTAGAGCCCAGGTGCAATTATCTCCTGATCATTGTCTCTACTCCTTCCCCCCCAACTGTATCTTTTACCGCAAGCCATTTCTCCGGATCGTTTTTTTTTTTTTTTCTCTCTATGCTTTTGCGCCCCCTCGGATATATTATTCGGCGTAAAGTTTTCTGCAACGCATTCGACTGTTGTTTTTTTAAGCAGCAAAAAAAAAAAATACACTGCGATGTAAAGTGGAGGTTTTGGAATAGCAAAACTGCAGTTTGGTTTGCAAACTGCAAATCCAGATTGGCTCCCTGTAAAAAAGGGTAAAACGAAAGGCCCTTCGGGATCTGCGGATATAGCCAAACTGCGGAACCCAACGTCGCATCCCATAACATAGCTGAAAGCAAGGAATCTCTTTACACCAGCATTCTCCTAAAAATCCGCAAGGGGGCATCCTTTACCTGGAAATAAACAGTATTAAGCTCAATGTCAGAAAAAAAGCCAGGCGTACATTCTACAAACTCTGCTTTTGCAGCTTCAACAGGAATCCTTATTTTCTCACACACCCCAAAAATATGTAAAAAAAAAAAAACAAACCAGAGATTTGCAAATTAATTTCAGAAACTTAGGATATATGTCCAAAAATATATTCAGGTAGTCCTCGTTTAGTGCCCTTAATCAGTTCAGTTAGTAAGCAAAGGATGGCTAAGTAAAACCACTTAAGATTTTCCTTCAGCAATAAAGTTTCCAGTTTCTGGCAAAAATTACCCCACAGCAAACAATGGCCACTTAACAATCACAGTGCTTGCTTTTGTGACCATGGTGTTCTCTTCACTGCTGCAAAACATATTATCATAAAATCGGGTATAGTCACCTGGTGATTTTCTTTATAACCATCATGACTTACGACCAAAATTGCAGGATCAATTACCGTTGTAAGTTGAGGACTACCTATACAGTAGTGGCCAAAATTGTGGAAACCTTTTGGGAAAAGTGTATTTTTGAAGTTTGATGGCTAATAACACCACTTTTTTTTTTTTTTTGTTTGAGTTTCAAGATAATCCTATTCCACTGCTGGAATGGCCTGGGAATAGCCCAGACCTTCACCCAATTGAAAATCTATGGAGCTGACTAAAGAAACATGCTAGTCAGAAGTGACCCAGCAATAAAAACCCAGTTAATAGAATAATTCTTCAATCTTGGTTTCACATTAGAACAGCTGCAGAACTAAAAGACTTGATTCACTCCATGGGAAGCCATTGTAAGGCCGTCATTCATGCTAAAGATTCCCCAACTAAGTATTAACTGATATGGTGATAGTTTTTGTATATCTCGTTTTTTCTGTGCTGATAATTTTTATGTATCTCATTTTTTCTATGTGTTTCACTTTTCTTCTTTATACTGTAACTGCTATTCTAATAGCAAATCCTTCATAAAAGTTATTGCATTGCATTCTTGATTAAATTATCTTTCCATTGATACTGTATATAACTTTATGGTACTACTCCAAAAAAAAAAGGGGGTGTTATTAGCTAGCTTTAGAAAATACACTTTTCCCAAAAGTTTCCACAATTTTGGGCGCTACTACTGTATCTTAATTTGCAGGAAGATTAGAAATAAACATGTATATATTTCCAACATTAACAAAAGGAGCAATTCATTCCCAGACATTTATCACACGTTAACAACCAGAGAAATCAAAATATTTGCTGAATTGTAACTGTTCGCAAGAAATTAAAAACGACCAAGTAATGTATTTAAAGAGCTTTCAGAATAAAAAAAAAGTGTATAAAGGTTTATTATGGGTCCGGGAAGATTTCTCTATTGAATACAAATTTTAAAAAAAGAAATATATTCAAAGCATCACATAATACTGATGATGAAACCATACTCAAACGGATGCAGAGTGACAGCTAAGATCCAGGACTCTCCCATCGAGCCTTAAAAATACACACACACAGACACAAAGATCACAACAACTCGGCTTCAAAGGCGTCACTGAAATCAGAATTTGTTTTCAGAGTAGGAACTGTTCCCCAGACAAGGAACATGGACCAAAGGAAACCTCCTTTCCCAAAAAATTCCAGGGGTTTTCAGAATGCAAGGAATTAGCACCAAATACTGTTCAGTTTTTAGGATGGAAGGGCAGAGGTGGGCAGAGGAAATTGGAAAGGAGGCCAAGAGGAGATATTTTTTTCCCAGACCACAACTTAGATTCAAGCCAGGTGTTGTCTATTGATGTACAGCGGTACATGAAAGTTATGTGTACACCTTGGAACTCGGTCAAATTGGGTACCTGATGCATTTTGACATGAAAAGGTGTCTCGGTTCTCGTGGTTTGGTTCTTGACCCGCTGCAATAAGAAGAGGGGACAGCCATAGAGGGAGGACAGGAAGTCAGCCAGGCTGGGAAGGTTCCTGACATAGGAAAAGGGGGACAACCAGCCGAGGACAGGAAGTCTTTCCGGCAAAAACAAAGTATCACCTGGTCACATGATTTGTTTGATACTCGTTTTTAGTACCCGTTCACTCTTCCGGAACTAATTAACGAGTAGCGGGATAACACCGCACCATCATCAGGAGTGTCTTTCCGAAGGTAACACCGGTAGCCCTCGACTTATGATCACAATGGAGCCGAACGTTCCGTTGCTAAGCGAGATTTTCTGTTGTTAAGTGAGTTTTGACCCGTTTTACGACCTTCCTTGCCACAGTTGCTACGCGGATCACTGCCGTGGTTAAGTTAGGAACACAGTTCTTCAGTGAATCTGACTTTGCTTGACAGGAGGTTTGCAAAAGGGGATTACATGACCCCCCCCCCCGGGGATACTGCAACTGTCGTAAATAGGAGTCCGTTGGAATTTTGATCATGTGACCATGGGGGGCACATAGTCACAAGCAAGCTGGGACAAGGAACGGGAGCTCACCTCGTTACGCAGCACTAGGGATTCGAACCGCCGACCTTTCTGATCGACAAGCTCAGCATCTTAAGTCATTGAGCCACCGCGTCCCTTGGTTATATGAGTTTGTATAAGCTATAACTAGTTTATACAAACTCATAATTATCAGTCCGTCTAGAGATTAACATTACCAAAAGCTCTCAAAAAAACCATTTCCCACCACATTTGGAGATCCTGTGAATTGGATCAGAGGCAAAACATCTGTTCCACCAACAGCCCAAAACATCTGTTCCACCAACAAGCCATAATCTCGCTGGGGGCTTACAGGTCATTATTATTTTATCTTGTCCCTACCTATGAAAGGCAAGGGTCCATAAAGAAAGAAAGTTTATCTCTTTACCAAAAGATAGGGTCCACTTTGGAGATGACTCCAAGGGAAGACGATTCAAAAGAAGTGTCTTCTCTGAACATTGTTGACTTCTCATCAGAATTTGGGATTAAGCCACCTAAGACATATTTGAGAACCTCTGAGGCCAATTCTAAAGGTCAGAAGGCAACTCCAGATCAAAGTTTTGGTACGGTCTACCGAAATCTTCATCGCCCTTTGTTCAAAGGTGGACAACTGATTCTAGTTGAGCTTCTCCAGCAAGGAAGTTTTGGAACGCTTCAAAAATTGGAACAGTTTTGAGGTGTTTTTTTTTTTTTCAAACTTGGCAGTGCGAAGTTGCACAGACTTCAACTTCCAGAATTCTGGAAGTTAAAATCCACACATCTTCAAGTTGTCAAGTTTGCAAAAATCCCAAGGTGGAGCCTCCAGGAATGGATCCAACAGCAACAAAATACAGGTAATCCTCGACTTATGGCCACAATTGAGCCCAGAGTTTACGTTGCTAAGTTTGTTAAGTGAGCTTTTGCTCCGTTTTATGAGTTTTCCTACTACATTTGACTGAGAGCTTAGAGTAACTATATGGTCACTTTGTTGGTTAAGTGAATCAATGCAGGCGTTAAATGAGTAACACGGCCGTTAAATGAATCTCGTTTCCCCATTGATTTTTTTTCCTTGTCAGAAGGTCGCAAAAGCTGATCAAGGGCGTGGCCCCAGGATACTGCAACCGTCATAAAGATGAAGCAGTTGTCAAGCATCTGAATCAGAGGTGGGTTTCAGCAGGTTCTGACCAGTTCTGGAGAACAGGTAGCGGAAATTTGGAGTAGTTCGGAGAACCAGCAGTAAAAATTCTGACTGGCCCCACCCCCATCTATTCTCTGCCTCCCAAATCCCAGGTGCTTGGGAGGAAATGGGGATTTTGCAGTAATCTTCCCCTGGATTGGGGCGGGAATGGAGATTTAACAGTATCCTTTCCCTAGAGTGGGGTGGGAATGGAGATTTTACAGTATCTTTCCCCTGTCACGCCCACCAAGCCATGCCACACCCACCAAGCCACAACCACAGAACTGGTAGTAAAAAATTTTGAAACCCACCACTGATCCGAATGTAAATCACATGATCATGGGGATGCTGCAAGAGTCATAAGCGTGAAAAATGCTTACAATGCTCACTTCTTTTCAGCACCGCTGTAACTTTGAACGGTTACTAAATGAACTGTTGTAAGTCGAGACTGTAGTGTTTGAGCCCCAAAATAGAGTATTTGAGCCCCAAGCTAAGAGGTTGTGGAGGTCTGGATTGAAATCGTTCATTGTATTTTTTTTGAAGATATTTTGGTTCTGGGTAGGATTTGATAGTCCAGAATGAAAATCCAGAGAGAGAAAAAAACCAAACATTTAACTAAAAGACACAACTGTTGGTTAAGTTATACTACAATAGCAAGAATAGGCTACTATAAATTTAAATAATATGTCCACTTAAATACGTAGAAGATTAATGACACAGCAACTAATAGTACTATGAAAAGCCTCCCTTTTAAAAAAAAAAAAAACTATTTTAAAACTACTGGTCCTCAGTAATTTTAAATCACAAAGGATAAGCTTCCTTGCCTTCTCCTTGGTACTTTCAAACACAATTCAAATAAAATCCTAAAGGCAGCAGTCAAATCAAACTGGTTTTCAAAAACTCAAGTCTGTCAGGGAAGTGGCTCCTAAAAAAAAAAAAAAAAAAAATCTTCTGTGTTTTTGTTTGTTTAAATAAACCCTGCAAATAAAAGAACAGAAAATTAAGAGATTAAAAGACTGTTGTTTTTAAATGCCAAGAAATTACACATTAAGCCAAAACGGGAGGGTGGGACTTGCTACAAACACAATAATCGCAATTTGTGAAAATGGTGTACACCTTATTGCTATTGTTGGGTGTCAGGATTAGTGTGACGCGCACATCCGGCCAATGACCATCCCTATTATAATTTCCCAAATCTGCAATAACCATTTTTGAAGAAAAAGCAGGACTCAAAAGTGCATCTAACCATGGATATAGGATATTAGACACCACATTTCTGAGCCGGGGTGGCGCAGTGGTTAGAGTGCGGTACTGCAGGCTACTTCGGCTGACTGCCGGCTGCCAGCAGTTTGGCAGATTGAATCCCACCAGTTCAAAGTTGACTAACTTGACTAAGCTTGGTGGGTAAAATGAGGACCCAGATTGTTGGGGGAAAGATGCTGACTCTGTAAACCGCTCAGAGAGGGCTGTAAAGCACTGTGAAGTGGTATATAAGTCTAAGTGCTATTGCTATCAGGAGCCCTGGTGGCACAGTGGTTAGAATGCAGTATTGCAGGCTAACTCTGCCCACTGCCAGCAGTTCAATCATGAGTGGCTCAAGGTTGACTCAGCCTTCCATCCTTCCAAGGTTGGTAAAATGAGGATCCAGATTGTTGGGGGGCAATAGACTGACTCTGTAAACTGCTTAGAGAGGGAGGAGGAGGAGGGGGAGGAGAGGAAGAGGCGGAGAAGGAAGAAGAGGAGGGAGAGGAGGAGGAGGAGGAGGACTGTAGAGTCCTTTGTGCTCTCTGAGCTTAGTTGTTTTATTGAAGACTTCATCAGTGCTAATAAAGGGAGGATATATGAAATGCTCTCATTTCATATATTTGCCTATCAAGTGGCTTGATGCTGTATAGGGCGTCTCACTTCAAAGGAAAAACTGCCCTCCAAATCAAACTGTAACCGGGAAGGTTTTGAAAACTGACAAGTGCTTTGCTTGCCAAGCGATTCCATTAATTTAACTGGATCTGGGTCATTTCTTTTGATTTCGAAAAGGGAAGCCTGACTCCTTCCAACACAGGGCCATGCGAGATGCAAGGGTTCTTTTATTGCGAAAACATTTGATACCTTGGAGTGTCGGGCGAACTCTCGTATTGTAGTGTTACACCATCTCGTACTGGTTACTCGTGATGGACCGGGAGAGACAGCAGGCCAAGAAAATGCCAATCAACTAACAAAGAAAAAGAAAGACAGTGTTAACTCGATGGCATCCAGCTAAACATCTGTACAGATAATCCTTGACTAAGTTTAGGGACCGTTCAAAGTTACAACGGCACTGGAACAAGTGACTGGTGGATGATTTTCCTACTGAGCATCCCCAGATCAAGTGATCAAAATTCGGACTCTTGGCAACTGACTCGTATTTATGACGGTTGCAGTGTCCCGGGGTCACAAGATCGTCTTTTGCGACCGTCTGACAAGCAAAGTCAACGAGGAAGCCAGATTCGCTTAAGAACCCTGTGACTTAACAGCTGCAGTGATTCGCTTAGCAACTGTGGCAAGAAAAGTCGTAAAATGGGGCAAAACTCAATAAATGTCTTGTTTAACAACAGAAATTATGGGCTCGAGGATTTCTGTACTTTCGTTATCTTCTCGTGTGATTGTTATTTCGAGGACATCAATAACACACTTATGCAAGAAAATTGAAATAATATATATGATTATGATTTACAAACAAAAATTACTTAAAATTGGTGTTTATATAAATGGTATGGTTAAATAGATAGAATTTAGGGAAATAATTGGGAAACTGTATTAAATAGCATTATTTGAATTAAGAACTATGTTTAAATGTTAAATTGCTATATTTTTAAGGGGTTCCTAGCAGGGGTGGGATTCAGCATCACTTTTTTGCCAAACTGGTAGTTGCAAGGACTGTCTGGCCCCGCCCCTCCCAGGAGTCTCCACGTGGCCCATTTTGGATGCCAGGTAAGTGCAGCGCCTATGCGGAGGCTCTGGGAGGGCAAAAAATGAGCCTCTTGGAAGTTCTGGAAGTCCGAAAGTGGGCCCGTTTTCAGCCTCCAGTGGACCTCCAGAGCTTGGAGGAGGCTGTTTTCACCCTCCCGGAGGCTCAAGGAAAGCTTTGGGAACCTGGGGAGGGTGAAAAGCAGGCCTCCCAGAAGTTCCAGAAGTCCGGAAACCGACCCGTTTCCGGCCTCCAGACGGCCTCCAGATCCTGGGGAAGGCTGTTTTCGCCCTCCTGGAGGCTCGAGGAAAGCCTCCAGAGCTTGGGAAGGGTGAAAATGCTCCCCCCACCCACCCAACCATGGTGCAGGAGGCCGATTAGGCCACGCCCACCCTGGCCACGCCCACCCAGCAACCAGGAAGAGAACCGATTGCTAAAATTTTTGAATCCCACCCCTGGTTCCTGGCTAGAAGCCAAATGTTGGCACTGCTCAAGAAGAAGAAAACAGAATTTTAACGGAGCAAGTTGGCCAAGGGTCTCCATGCGACTTTGCTAGCAGGGTAATCAAAAGATCAAAGGGAGGGGGAAAGGATACAGGCGTTAGGCCAGATGAAGGTCCACCTACACGGTTCTTAAGGAAGACTCACCTGGAAACAAGCAGTGCCGAAGGAGATCCCAGCCACAATGCCCATCTCAGAGTCCATGGTTTGTATCACCAGGCTAAAACAACCCTGCAGAGGGAAACAAGAGCCATCAAAGGAGAGGCCTTTTCACAAGGAACCAAAAACACACCCAAGTCCATTTCAACCTTGACTTGACTTTAACCTTCATCAAAGACCGGGGGCCGATTTCTTTTAATCGGACGGGAGACTTGCAAAGGTCTTCCAGGTTGTGTCAATATTTGTGCAACGCTGTCGCTTTTAGTGCAGTGGACTTTGGAAGGATTAGCAACCAAGACCTGCTCCTTTTTCAGCTCAACAGGAAGTAAAGGCCAGGACCAACTCACAATCCAAGGTTCGCATTCCATGCCACACACACTCCGTGTTATCTCACATTGTGGTCCATAATACAATATGATCATGGAGACTCAATCCTCCAAAGGAAAGATTGAAGGCAAACAAGGTCCAGGCAGAAGAAGAACATCGTTGTGGTACATTTGCTGTCCCCAGCAAAGAGGGCTGGGAGAGAACAGGGGGGGCGGATCATGGAATGGGCCCGGGGTACTTGCAGGACCATCTCCTACCGGCCTCCCACCGCCCAGTGCGCTCACATAGGATTGCCCTCCTCCAGGTGCCGTCGGCCAGACAATGTCAGCTGACAGCCCCCAGGATGAGGGCGTTCTCTGTGGCCACACCGACCCTCTGGAATGGGTTACCCACCGGGCTCCGGACGGCCCTGACCTCCGCACTTTCCGCGCCGAGCTGAAGACATGGCTTTTTCAGCAAATTCCCTGATCTGCTGCGAGGTTTTTTAATTGTCTAGGGTTTTTAATTGACTAATTTTAGCACTTGGATTGTTGTGTTGTTTTTATTTTGTGAGCCACCCCGAGTCCTACGGGAGAAGGGTGGCATATAAATTTGAAAAATAAATAAATAAATAAATAAACCTTGTGGGGTGAGGGCCATCCCCCAAGCCTGGCCTTCCTCTTCCCTCGTCTGCGGGGTGAAATGTGCACTCCCCTCCCCCGGCCGAGCACAAAAGTAGGCATGGCTGGGGTGTGTGTCATGTGATTGTGTGGGAGTGAATGACGTTGAGTTGGCCACACCCACCCAGGTTTTGTGGCTCCCGGTGTTTTCTTTTCTGTGGGAAACGGGTCCAAATGGCTCTTTCGAGTGTTTAAGGTTGCAGACCCCTGTTCTAGAGAAGCCTAGAAAGGTCAGCAGGCCTTATGAACTTACACGTTCGTAAACTTTGTCTCCTGCTCTGGTGACGTTCTTCAAGTCAACGTCCGTACAGTTCTCCAAAGCTTTGCAGCAACTGATGGGAATCCCTTTTTCTTTGAAGTAGTCGCTCGTTTTCCAGTCCGTGAAATTCTCTACACCACAGCAGTGCAACTGGGCAAAAGCAAAAGGGAGCATGAGATGACCACGGCAAGACGTGCAAACTACGCCACCCAAAAATGGGAATGCCCCAATGTCCGAATAGCCTTTTGGAGATCTTTCAAGAAGGGCTCTAACTTAAAAAGGGTTTTCTTTTCTAGATCTGGCTGGGAAGTGTTCCACGTTAATCTCAAACACCCTTTGGGAATATTATTTGGAAATAATATAATCTGGAAACTAATCAAGGAGAGAAGCAACTTAGAACTAAGGAGAAATTTCCTGACAGTTAGAACAGTTAATCAGTGGAACTACTTGCCTCCAGAAGTTGTGAATGCTCCAACATTGGAAGTTTTTAAGAAGAAGTTGGATAACCATTTGTCTGAAGTGGTGTAAGGTTTCCTGCCTAAGCAGGGAGTTGGACTAGAAGACCTCCAAGGTCCCTTCCGTCCACTCCATTCTATTTCTATTCTATTCTAGGCCCAAAATGGGATATGGAGGGGTCCGGTGCATTTTTGCTCCCAGGAGGCTCAGGAAGGTCTACTAGGCCCAAAATGGGGTGCGGGGATCGCATGCGGAAGGGGGAGGGACGCATGGGGGGGGTCGCATGCACATTGCATTATGGGTATGGCCGTGGGTGTGCGCTTTCGGCCCACAACAACAAAAAAGTTAGCCATCACTCCCATAGATAAACGTCAAATTTCACCAGGGTTCAAAATTTTGCTTCTCCTACTTTTCAAGATTTATTTAGGGAGTTCCCTTGACCCCCATCCCAAGGTGTTTCAGGGACAGAACAAGCTGTAAGTTTATACATTATAACAAACCGTAAGTATGTAAGTTATAGCAAACACAGAGAAAAATACAAGGTTTCCACTCACTGTTTTCTGGATGTCATCGATTGCTTTGCTGGGGTCGTCTCTGGTCCCATTGTAACGCATCACAGCATTTTCATAGTTTTTCTTAAAACTATCCTTTATCTTTAAGGAAAAGGAGAACGTTCCATCATGTACAGGTGAGGCTGTCACCTGCTCAAAAGACACCTCCAGCCATTTGAATGAATTCAAAGCTAACGGGAGATGCAAGGAATGAAAAGGCCTGATAACATATCAGAATGGTAGCAGGGGTGGGCTTCAAAAATTTTAGCAAGGGCTTCTCTGGCCTGTTGCTGGCTGGGCATCGCCATGGTGGGCGTGGCCTAGTCAGCCTACTGCACCACAGCAGGCGGGGAGGCGTTTTTGCCCTCCCCAGGCTCCAGAGGTTTTCATCTAGCCTCCAGGAGGGTAAAAACGGCCTCCCCAGGCTCCGGAGGCCCTCTGGAGGCCAGAAATGGGCCTGTTTCCAGTCTTCCCAAACTTCCGATAGGCCCGTTTTTCACCTCCACGTGCGCCCTGCATTTATGTGCATCCAAAACGGGCCATGTGGGGACTCGTGAGAGGAGAGGGGCGGGGCAGAGTGGGGCCAGCCAGGAGTGGGATTTGGGGGGTTTCTCTGAACTGCACAGAATCTTAGCTAGAGGTTCTCCCAAACCCCTGCGAACCCCCAGCAGCGAACCCCTGAATGGCAGATTCTTAGAAAAGACTTTGCAGAAATAGAAAAATGCCACTTTCAAGATACGGTTCAAATGAGAGATGGTAATTTTCTGTCGGTTTCAACCTTCTTGTCTTAAATTGTATTTAAAAAAAAAAAATACTGAGTATCCGCACATATTTTTATACAGCAAAAATGCCAAAGCAGATGTTTTTCAAAATGCATTTTGGCACATTAAGCCATCGGTGATGCTAAAAATACAAAGAATTGAGAATTGGAAGGATTTCCATTACAATCCGCATTTTGGTATGGACTCAAACAGCTTCTACACACAACACCACCATCCTAAATTGGCTGTGCAAAAACGTCAGTCACAAGTCAGACAGGCTCGTTTTATAAAACCTAAGAGACGTTTCCGACAACTTAAGGGCAATTTTACAAACACTCCCATCCTCAAAGACATTTACTATGAAATTATACACCACCTCATTCCAGCTAAATAAAGGAATGGAATTTCTTAAATTTAAAAAAATGGGAGATCAAATTTGAATGAAATGACCTTTACTGGAAGGATTTTTCAGGAATCTCGGTTGTTTGGCAAGCTCCAGTTTTCAAGGAAAACAAAAGAGGATCCTACTTGCAAACTTCCTGAGGAAAAAATAACAGGAAGTTCCATTTTTACCCCACTAAAACAGCAAATTATCGAAGACACAGCACGCACCTCATGCCTGAAGACAAAACCCAGAATGGCAGCCACCAGCACCACAAGGAAGATGAGGGTTAAGAACATGGCATACTGTGGACAGAAAAAAAAAGGAATGAAGAACATCAAAAATGATCCTTAATGATTAATCAATCAATCAGAATACAGCTGGAAGGGAAACCTGGAGGTCTTCTAGTCCAACTGCCTATTTAAGCAGAAGACCCTATACCAATGATGGAGAACCTTTTCGGCACCGAGGAAGGAAGGAAAGGAAGGAAGGAAGGAAGAGTACTTAAGACTTCTATACCGCTTCACTGTGCTTTACAGTGCACTGTTTACTATCCATCTGCAGGCTATGCTATCCCTTATCTAACCATTCCCTTGTGTCTCTTGGCCTGGTCTTTCCCACATATCATTAGCAATAGCAATACCACTTAGACTTATATACCGCTTCACAGTGCTTTACGGCCCTCTCTAAGCAGTTTACAGAGTCAGCCTATTGCCCCCAACAATCTGGATCCTCATTTTACCCACCTCAGATGAATGGTTGGCTGAGTCAACTTTGAGCCTGGTAAGATTCAAACTGCCGATATCCGGCAGTCAGCAGAAATAGCCTGCAGTACCGCATTCTAACCACTGCGCCACCATGCCAACGCTAACATGCATGCATCTTCATTTTTAAACTGGGCTGAAATTGCAAATCCCAACCAGTTACTTGGCGTTCAATCAAAAAAAAAAGGCTGTTTGAAACAATTACCAGTTTCAGCATCCATGTGCTTCCGCGACAGGTGGCAAAACAGCCAAAGGTGCCGAGCAGAGCGACCACCAACCCTGCCCCGATCAGGACGTAAGGAACATTGCTGGCCTTCTCATTCAGCAGGAAGAAGTAGACTTCCAAGCTCACCTTGCCCCAAATGCCAACGCCTAGCAGGATGATGCCAGTGAACTGGAAAAGTAGAAGAAAGAAATATATGAGTCAAAAGGGCAGCATTTCAGGAGATCTTTCCCTGCAGACAAGCAAGCTGTTTCCCTTAACCAGAATTCTCTGTGATTCTGCGCTACCCTTGCATTGATGCAGATCAGTTCTGCTTCGACCTGAGTTACCAAAGCTGTCAACCACTGTCTGGTTTGGCTCTGCAACAAGACAGACACAGACTTCAATGGATAATTAGAACTGCAGAAAAAACAACCTGTCTTCCATTGAGAACCTGCATACTGTATGAGTCAAAGAGGGCTGTGAAAATATCTACAGACCTCTCACATCCTGGACATAAATTGCTTCAACTTCTGCCCTCAAAACGACGTGATAGAGCATTGCAAAGCAGAACAACTAGACACAAGGACAGTTTTTCCCCGAATGCCATCACTCTGCTAAACAACTAATTCCCACAACTCTGTCAAACTATTTACTAAGACTGTACTACTATTCTTCTTCTCATCCTTTTTATTACCTATCTCCTTCTACTTAAAAACTATAAACTTGTTGCTTGTATCTTTACGATTTATATTGTTTTGTTTAAGTTTCCTAGTTTGATTTTGATTGCTTATTTAGTATCCTATGACTATCACTAAGCATTGTATCTTATGATTCTTGATGAATGTATTTTATGTACACTGAGAGCTTATGCACCGAAGACAAATTCCTTGTGTGTCCAATCACACTTGGCCAATAAAGAATTATTATTATCCTGTTTCCCTGAAAATAAGACCCAACCGGAAAATAAGTCCTAGTATAATTTTTCAGGATGCTCGTAATATAAGCCCTACTAGCGGTGGGTTTCAAAAAATTTTACTACCGGTTCTGTGGGTGTGGCTTGGTGGATATAGCATGGCTTGGTGGGCGTGGCAGGGGAAGGATACTGTAAAATCTCCATTCCCTCCCCAATCCAGGGGAAGTTACTGCAAAATCCCCATTTCCTCCCGATCAGCTGGGACATGGGAGGCAGAAAATAGATGGGGGTGGGGCCAGTCAGAATTTTTATTACCGGTTCTCCGAACTACTCAAAATTTCCACTACTGGTTCTCCAGAACTGGTCAGAATCTGCTGAAAGCCACCTCTGAGCCCTACCCCCAAAATAAACCCCAGTTAAGGCTGTCAGCCAGATGGATGCATTTAGTACCATATTTTTCCTAAAATAAGACCTAACCAGAAAATAAGCCCTAATGCATCTTTTAGAGAAAAAAATTAATATAAGACACAGTCTTATTTTTGGGGAAACACGGTGGTGGTATTGTTGTTGTTGTTGTTGTTGTTGTTGTTGTTATTATTATTATTATTATTATTATTTATTATTATTAATTATTATTATTATTATTATTATTATTGGTTAATCTTTAGTGAGATTCACAGCCTTTGAGGCTGGTTAATAGCTCAGCAGCTCGAGTCCTAACCAAGGACCTAGAAATTGTTAAGGTATACTGTTGTTGTTGTTATTATTATTGTTATTATTATTATTATTTACTTTATTCATTAAACATGAAACTCAGTCAACTGAACATTTAAAAATGTGTCATAAATACCATTGACTGGTGCTAATGGTTGATACGAGTTTCTGCCAGCGTCCTAGGTATCAACCAAGTACCTTCTTAAGATGTACGATATTCCAAGTAGCGCAGTTTTTTGCAGTTCCGCTGGTGTTATTGCAGGAAGCTGCAATTTGTTGATGTATCGTATAAAATTCTAGGACATGGTACCAAGTGACAATGGGTATCGCTGTTGTTATTATTATTATTACTCTTCTTCTTCTTCATCATCATCATATTAATCCCAGGAGTACATATATGCCCCTTCATTCAGAATCACTGCTTGGGCCCCTCAGCATGCATGTAGAAACTTTTGAGGGAGGGGAGATCCACCCTTCTTCACAGGGGAGGCAACCTATACAGCCTTGGATTAGATTTTACAGAGCCCACAAATAAATTGCTAGAATGGGTTGCAAGGATTGGCTTAGATTACTAGCACAGGAAAACAAGATATTTTTCCCAGTTTAACATTTTTACTGAGTTCTAAAAGTATTGTAAAATACAAAATACAAAAGTAAATAGAAAAGGAGCAGCGGGAAGGGGAAAGAGAATTGAGGAAAGATAAGAAAAAGAAAGAAAGAAAGAAAAAGAAGTATTGACTTCTGACTCTCTCTATTACAGTAAAATAAGGCATTAACATCAGATCACAAGTTTTTGCTTTTTCATAATAATATGAACAAGCCATTTCTATAAAGATCTATCTGTCTGATCTGTGAAACCCCAGTTTCATTCTTTTCCACATCAAGCACGGAGTTCAGAAGCGGTCTCCGTGTGGAAACAAACGTACTTATGTTCTCTTCTTTAATCAAAGTAGTCAATTTTGCCATTTCAGCCAACTCCATCAAGGAAAACAAGGTATTTTTTCTGACAGGGCTGAGAAGAGATGGGATAAGGAAAAGCAAAAAGGTATGTGTCCCTGCTTAAAATTCGTGGCTGGGTACCATTTATTTACTGTAGTACTTGTTTATATCCTGTCTTCATCACTTTATAAATAACTCAAGGTGCCAAACATATGTAATACCCCTTCCTCTGTCTATTTTCCTCACAACAACAATCTTGTGAGGTGGGTTGGGCTGAGAGAGAAAGAGGACCGGTCCAAGGCCACACAATTGGCTTTCATGTGGCTAAGGCGGAACTACAACTCACTGTCTCCTCGTGATTGTCCCAAAGTCAACCAATTGGCTTTGTGCTAAGGCAGGACTAGAACTCACTGTCTCGTGGTGATTGGCCCTAAATCACTCAGCCGACTTTAACGTATAAGGCAGGACTACAACTCACAGTTTCCTGGCGTTTGTCTCAAAGTCAACCAATCAGCCTTGATGGCTAAGGCGGGACTAGAACTCACTGTCTCCTGATGATTGGCCTTAAGTCACTCAGCTGACTTTAACGTATAAGGCAGGACTACAACGCACAGTCTCCTGGCGTTTGTCACAAAGTCAACCAATCGGCTTTGATGGCTAAGGCGGGACTAGAACTCACTGTCTCCTGGGGATTGCCCCAAAGTCATCTAGCTGACTTTTCATGTTTAAGGTGGAACTAGAACTCTCAAGTCTCCTAGTTTCTCGCCTAGTGCCTTAACCACTAAGCCAAACTGACTCTGATAATCCATCATGGTTTTTCCTCCCAAAATTACGGAGCCAATCATCTTGCTAAGGATTCAGAAAGAGGTTGTACTTTTTAAAAAACTCTTAACTTTTTAAAACATTCTGGCCAACGACGCTCTCCATCCTATAGGAAGCGTGCAATTCAATTTCACAGTAGATCATTCAATTAAACTAAGGATTTAACCAGCCTCTGAAGCCTTAGCGGAATGCTCAGTGACTAAGATGCTGAGCTTGTCGATCAAAAGGTCGGCAGTTCAACGGTTCGAATCCCTAGTGTCACGTAATGGGGTGAGCTCCCGTTAATTGTCTCAGCTTCTGCCAACCTAGCAGTTCGAAAGCACGTAAAAAAAATGCAAGTAGAAAAATAGGGACCACCATTGGTGGGAAGGTAACAGCGTTCCATGCGCCTTTGGCATTTAGTCATGCCGGCCACATGACCACAGAGACGTCTTCGGACAGCGCTGGCTCTTCGGCTTTGAAACGGAGATGAGCACCGCCCCCTAGAGTTGGGAACGGCTAGCACATATGCGCGAGGGGAACCTTTACCTTTACTTTATGAAGCTTCGTTTTGTCTTTTACTTCCCACTACTACACAGTGTTTCATATCTCAGGATTTGTCTCATTGTGCAAGTAGCTTCCACCAAGTCCTTCAAAGGCAAGTCCTTGGGGATTCCTCCCCTCCCTTCCCCCCCACCCCAGATCTCGCTTCCCCGCCTACCCCCATTCCCACGTACACAGATTCCCTTCCATTTCTCTTCGGTGGAAAGAGACAAAGGAAAACAACAGTGCCTTGCGTTCAAAAGACCGACTCTGCTATTCCCTGGGGAAAAAAACCACACTCACCTGAATCCAAAGCCTGGAGCAGCAATGTTGAAAGGAAAGGACATGGTTACTCACTGCATTCCACACATTGCTATTCACCCCCCCCCCCAAAAAAAAAAAACCACCAGCAAAGCAAACTTGGCAACTTTTTTCTTTTTTAATAAGAAAAGTAGAAAGATGCAAGACCTTGGGCCTAGCCCCTATCAAGAGAGGGTGACTATTACTTACTATAGTCTCAGACCTGAGCCCTTTCCTTGAAGGATGAAATTCCACCTTATACCAAGCATCAATGTTATTATTTGTTTAACTAAGCACATGGGAGGACTTTTGAGGGTTGACGAAAACCCTCTGAAATATTATTTCAATGTGTCCTATTTGGACGTGGGTGGGTGTTGACAGACAGCAGGATGCTCTGCTCTGTTTTGGGGATGTCTGTTTCATCAGGCGGTGTATCTTTATTGCTGATCTAAGAAGAGGTGGGAAAAGAAAGAAGATACAGGCATTCCTTTGAGAAGTGGGACAGCGTGAATTTCCCTTCTCTTTCCTGAATGTCTTTAGAGGCCCATCTACAAGACCAGAGGTCTGCAACCTTAAGCATTCAAAGAGCCATTTGGACCCATTTCCCACAGAAAAGAAAACACCGGGAGTCATAAAATCTGGGTGGGCGTGGCCAACTCGATGTCACTCACTTCCACCAGTCACGCCTACCCAGCCGGTCATTAGGGCAGAGAACCAGTTGTTAAAAAACACCGGGAACCACAAAACCCTTTTGACATCTCTCTATCTCTCCCCTCCCTCCCTCCCTCCTCTCTCTCCCTCTCTTTCTGTATCTCTCTATGTCTCTCTCTCTCCCCCTCTCTCTGTATCTCTGTCTTTGCCCCGGCCGCTTCTCCATCCCACGGCCGCTTCTCCATCCCACGCCATCACCCTTATCTTCTCAGGCCAGGCGAGGAGTGACTGGGAGGGGAAGGCGAGGGACGGGGCCAGCCAGTGGTGGGATCACCTGACAGGCAGCCACAGCAGAGGGCCCAAAGAGCCGCATGTGGCTTCGGAGCCGCAGGTTGCTGACCCCTGTACAAGACAGTCCCTGTCCTAATATTTCTTTTTACTCTTCCTCTTTTCATGTATTCAAATTATGTTTATACTTTTACTTGTTCTCTTATATATGCCTGACAAATAAAATTAAAATTAAAAAAATGTTTTTTTTTTTCTGGAAAAAAGGATTCCTATGAGTCTCTCCTTGGGTTCAGTTTACAAAACTTTCCTCAACTTTCAAGGTTCCAACAACTTTGGATCAGGCAAGAGGGCAGAGGGGAAAAAAATAATAAGAGGCTGAACTTGGAACCCTGATTACTCCCAGATTATCTCACTTAGATAGAGAATTTAAAAAACCACCACCTTCTACACAAGATCAATAACCTTTCCTCTATTATTATTATTTTTTTTCTGGTCAGAAAGAATTCTCCAACTCCAAAGTTCGCAGGATAAAGGAAGGTCTGAAGTTACAACTTCTCTTGAGTGTTCACACACTCCTCGTTTAAGCCAGGGGTCTCCCCAACCTTTGCAATTTTAAGACTGGTGGATTTCAATTCCCAGAATTCTGGGAGTTGAAGTCCACAAGTCTTAAAAGTTGCTAAAGTTGGAGATCCCTGGTTTAAGCCCTGACTCCCGGGGGCGACCACAACAAACATTGGGTTCCCTTCCCACAACTTCCAAGCCCTTCAGGTTGAACGCCACAAGCTTGCAAGCGTTAATTGCAAGGGAAAATGCAAAGTACAGGGCAATGGGGAAGGAAGGAAGAAGCCTCCGCATCTAAATATTAGACACAGAGTTAAGTTTGCAAAATGCATGCAAGGCAAAACTCGTTTGCTGCATGCTCCCATCACATGCAATGCCCTAAGCCAGGGGTGGGCAATTGTGGCTCTTTTACAACCTGTGGACTTCAACTCCCAGAATTCCTGAGACAGCCAAGCTGGCCACCCTTGCCCTAAGCAAATGAGCTCAACGCTGGCTGAGGGATTCTGGGACTTGAAGTCCCTGCATCTCCCAAGTTTCCAAGTTTGAGCAACTGCTGGGGTAGAAGAACTGCTGTGCATCCTTTTTTTATATATATTTCCACAAGGTGCTAAGGCTAAGCCAATGGCCGGAGCTGCCTCCAGGCAGGTGGGACCAAAAAGCCCCATCATGAGCTGTGCTACCTACACATGATGGGGTATGTAGTCCACACACCCCCCACCACCACACACACACACTTCTCTTTGCAAAAGGCGCCCCCTCCTTCTTGCAAAAGGAAACATTTGGGGGGGGTGGGAAGGAGAGAAAGACAAAGGCGCCCCCCCCTTTTGCCCTGCTCCTACTAGGGGAGGGGACCCCCTCTCTCCGCCCACCTCCCATTGTTCCTTAGAGACCCCTTCCTCACCCAGAAGATGAAGGTGTAGATGAGGAGGACGCTCTTCAGGCAGGTGATAACCGGCTTGGTCTGCAGCCTCCGCGATGGGGATGCCATTGCCCGAACCCCGAACCCCGCCGCTCCTCCAAACCAAGAAGCCAGACTCCCGACTGTTCCAGCCGCCGCCGACCAGGACGGAACGAGCCGAGCCTTTCCGGAAAACGCCGAAGCAGACAAGAGAGGGCGTCTTCTCCCAGCCAATCGCAAATCCCGGCGGACCTGCTGAGCCTGTTCGGAATTCGCCGAAAGAGGAACCTCTGAAGGGTAGCCGACGCCGAGCGTGGCCGGGCGCTTTTCCGGAAGATCCCGAACCCAATCGGAACCACCCGAACCTTTCCGGGAGCCTCCTTCGGCTTTTTCCGACGTCTCGCCTTTTTTTTTTTTTTCCTTTCCCCCAACGTGATTTAGGTTTAGCAGCGAATTTTTCCAAAGAAAAGCTTTGTTTGCGCCGTGAGGTGGCGCCAGTCACCAACAGAGAGGGATTTAAAAGAGTTTTTGGGGCTTTTAAAAGAGCAAAGTGGGCTCAGGGGACACCTTTCCCCTCAGGGAGACAAGATTTGGGGTTCCCCCCCCATTGGGTTAACTTTGCATCAAGAGCTGCAAAAATTCTGTAGAGATTCTCAGTCATTCCAGCTCATGATTGTCCCAAAGGTGCTCTTTTTATTATTATTATTATTATTATTCAGGAGGTAACTGAGGGAAAAAAATCAACTGAAAAAAAAATTGGCCAAGATGTATCCCAATTTATCACCTAACTGGTTGGAGGTGTAACTATAAATCCGGAACATTCTACCACATGTGGTGGAGGTGCCCCATCACAAGGAAGTATGGGTGTCCAATTCAAAAATGGTTGGAAGAAATTACAAAGCAAAAAAAAAAAAAAAGATTTGAAACCTGAATTGTTTTTAATTAGGAATACTGGACGACCCGAAAATGAACAAAAACCTTCAATACATTATATTGCACATACTTACCGCGGCAAGAATCACGGTTCGCAAAAAATTGGAAACAAAAAAAAAAAGTACCGTCAGACGAAACTGTAATTAGGAAAATTCTAGAATGCGCAGGGATGGATAAAATGACAATGGAGTTGAAAGAGAGAGAGGATTCGGAATATTATGAAATATGGAATAAAATCACTATCTGATTCTCTGGTTTCATCCCCAAACCCCCATAACTTTAACCTTAGACTGTTGACCTCACCCCATTCCTAAGAGGTCTGTAAGGGTGTGCATAAGCGCACCAACGTGCCTACCATCTCTGTCCTACTGTCCCCATTATTCGTATCCATTTCATATATTCATAATCATGTTTATACTTATATCTGTTATACATATTTGATAAATAAATAAAATAAACTGGACATTCTTGGGTTTTTTTTTCCTGTTGAAGACGTTTCGCTTCTCATCCCAGAAGCTTCTTCAGCTCTGACTTCTGTTCGCCACTATCCCGAAGAAGCTTCTGGGATGAGAAGCAAAACATCTTCAAAAGAAAAGAAAAAAAAACAAACAAACCAGAAAGTCCAGTTGCCCTCTGAAAAAGCACCTTTGGGACAGCTGCAAAAATCCATCTCAGGTGAAAGGCGAAATCCAGCATCTTCCTCGGCTGAATTCGGGCTATTCCTGTTGAATGTCTGCCTGCTCGGAAAAATCCAGTTCTTCCTTTAAAATGTTAAAAGGGTGTCTGGGCCGACCTGATTTCCCAGCATTTTTTGCAATTATTCATCTCCTGGCCCATCTTATTTATTTTATTCTTGACTAGATCATTTTACTGTTAGTCTGAGCTACTTGTTTGTTTATTGTTTTTAGCTTGTTTTCCGGTTGTTGTTTTTTCTTGTGGTTTTGGACGTGGCCCAGAATAAGTTGGGCAGCCAATACTTTTAAATAAACAAGCGAGCGAGCAAATAAATAAAGATTTCCGCCCGGGCTTCCTCCCTTCCCTCAGCCTTCTTAGAGTTGGAGGCAATGGCTTCATTGCAGAATAACAGAGTTGGAAGGGACCTTAAGAGGTCTTCTAGTCCAACCAACTGCCCAGACCATTCTGGACAAATGGTTGTCCAGTGTCTTTTTAAAAAAAACTTATAGACTGGGTGAAAATAGACTTAATAGTAGTAATTGTGAGAGAGATCTTGGCGTCTTAGTGGACAACCAATTAAATATGAGACAACAGTGTGCGGCGGCAGCCAAAAAACCCAATGCAATCCTAAATTGCATCTAACAGAGGGATACAATCAAGATCAAGTGAGGTACTAATACCAGTCTATAAAGTAAGTAAGACACACCTAGAATATTGCATCCAGTTTTGGTCACCACACTATAAAAAAGATGTTGAGACTCTAGAAAGAGTGCAGAGAAGAGCAACCAATATGATTAAGGGACTAGAGGCTAAAACATATGAAGAATGGTTACAGGAATAGGGTATGGCTAGTCTATTGAAGTGAAGTGAAGTGAAGTGAAGTGAAGTGAAGTGAAAAGAGAAGAGGAAAGGAAAGGAAGAGAGGAGAGGAGAGGAGAGGAGAGGAGAGGAGAGGAGAGGAGAGGAGAGGAGAGGAGAGGAGAAATGAAGAGGAAAGAGAAGAGGAAAGGAAGAGAAGAGAAGAGAGAAGAGGAAAGGAAAGGAAAGGAAAGGAAGAGAAGAGAAGAGAAGAGAAGAGAAGAGAGAAGAGAAGAGGAAAGGAAGGGAAGAGAAGAGAAGAGGAAAGGAAGAGAAGAGAAGAGAAGAGAAGAGAAGAGAAGAGAAGAGAAGAGAAGGAAAAGACCAGGGGAGACAGGATAGCAATGCTCCAATATTTGAGGAGCTGCCACAGAGAGGAGGGGGTCAACCTGTTTTCCAAAGCACCCAACGGCCAGACAAGGAATAATGGATGGAAACTGAACAAGGAGAGAACAAGGAAATAAGGAGAAATTTTTTAACAGTGAGAACAATCAACCAATGGAACAGCTTTGCCTTTGGAAGTTGTGGGAGCTTCATCATTTGAGACTTTCAAGAAGAGACTGGACTGCTATCTGTCAGAAAGGGTGTAGGATCTCCTGCTTGGGCAGGGGGTTGGACTAGATGACCTACAAGGTCCCTTCCAACTCTGTTAATCTGTTAAAAAACCTCCAATGTCAGAGCACCGGTACCATCTGAAAGCCACCCCGTTCTACGCTAGAGTTTCTCCCAAACCAGGCTGAGTGTCAAGCCTTCCCACACCGTTGCCCTTGGAGAAACCAGGCTGGCACCGAAACGAGCATTGCAGTTAAAAGTTCAGAGAAGAAACACGTCTGCCTCGGCTGGCCGCTTTGATCTCGCAACCATCCCTTGGCACGTCAAGACATCTTCCGGGCTGTGCATCTGGAAAGACTCCCAACCGGCCCTTTGCCTGTTGCCTTTGCAACCCTGAAGCTTTTTGAGCTGAGTAAGCCTCTTAGGAAAGTGTGTCTTTCAGACGCCACTTCTCTCTTTTCCCCCCTCCTTAAAGCAGACTCTGGGCAGCCTGAGCTGCCCCCACATCTGGGCAGCATTAGCCCAGCCCCTGACCTGTCAAAGAACAGGCTGCTGCTGCTTTTGCAGCGAGTTTGCAGTGAGTTAAGACTGATTTCCTGGATGGCGTGAGAGAAAGGAACCGAGGAAGATCGCTGCACATCCAGCTGCAGGAGACGGGTAAGGGGAACAACGACAAAAAAATACTTTTTTCCTTCTGTAAAAACTTCTGAAGTTTAAGTTTTGTTTAAGAAACCCGTCAGTCATTCAGACCTTTTTTTCAGAAGGGGTGGTACGGTTAAAATCAGAAGCTATTGGATAGTCGGAACATTTGGGTTAAGATAATATAGTTAATTGGTTTCTACTAATATGTTGAATTGTATTATTGGGAATAGTTGATAAAAGAATCATTGGTGATTAGAAGAAGAGAATTTAAGGAAATAATTGGGGATTGTACTATGTTATATGAATCTAAATTTAAGGATTCAAATTTTAAGGAGGGAAAAGAAAAATTGAGCTACAATAGGATGAGAAGTTAAGATGAAGGGTAATATTGGTTTCTTAAAATTAAAGAGAATAAATGCTATGAGAAAAATTGAACATATAAAATTGTGTTAAAGATGAACAAACATCTGTACAAATTAAAGACCGGGCCAATATTCTATTCAGAAAAGATATATGTTTGTTTGTGTGTTTAAAAAAAAAAAAAAAAACTTTACACACACAAAAAAGAAGATGCTATTGGGGTATTGTGGATGGAAGCTTAAGAAAAAGGGAAAGCCAACCTAAAATTAAAAGAGAAATTTCCCAGGGTCTTATGAAAAAAAAATACAATATATCACAGCAGCAAGAATATTGGAAAAATAACAATATACCAACCGAAGATAATTTGATCAGAAAAGTTTTGGAAAAATGTTCAGAAATGGACAAGCTTAACAAAGGAGATACAAGAAAAAGAGGAAACAGAATATATTATACAGTGTGGGAGAAATGATAGGAGTGGTTAGAGGAGAGAGATAAAAGGCAAGGAAAGATCAAATAAGGAAGATATAGGAGTAGAAATGTAATAACAAATAAGAGGAAACAGAAAAAATGTAGATTGTAGAAATGAAATTGTGTACACTGTTATTTATATGTATATATGTAAATAAATTAATATTAGGATTGTATGCGTAAAGGATAGATTGAAATAAGGGTGAAAATATGGATAAGTAAGAAATGTTTTACCGATGCGAAATGGTTGGAAAGAAAAAAATGTTAAAGATTCTTTTTTGTTTTTTTAAAAAAATGTTTAATAAAAATATTTTTTTAAAAAAAAAAGAGAGAGAGAAATTTCCTGTCAGTGAGAACACAATTAACCAGTGGAACGACTTGCCACCAGAAGTTGTGGGTGCTCCATCACTGGAGGTTTTTTAAGAAGAGATTGGATAACCATTTGTCTGGAATGATGTAGGGTCTCCAGCTTGAGCAGAGGGTTGGAAGAAGAAGACCTCCAAGATCCCTTCCAACTCGGTTATTCTATATTCTGTAAGGCTCCCTGATCTGGTGATGCTGGTTAGAGAATTATGTGATATTATTAGTGTGAGTTTGGTGGGTGTTACCCATTTAAGACATGCGGATGTGTAGTGATGCTGAATGGGTTTATCACCTTGGATTAGACAGCGCTGGAGTCTTTGTTTCTCCTTTCCCCATCTTAGATTCTCTAAATGTCCGATACAATCCATTAAAGGGCTTTTGTGTCCAGACAGACTGATTTATTTATGTAATGGAACAAAAGGATGTTCCTTCCAAGAGAGTTTCGCAATGCAGCTTAATATGAGCTTTGCGGTGAACAGTAAAATACTCTGTTACTCACAGTAAGGCAATAAGAAGGAGCAACTTTAAAAAAAAAACAATGGAAGCAAAAATCAGTTATGTCTACTAAAGCAGATCAAATGCTTTGTTGGAAAACAAGTATGCTTAGAATTGTGTTCTCTGCCCTGGTCCTCACCAACGATCCCAGAATTTAGGCAAAGTTGGATCTACCTAACTGAAAAAGTGGATTTAATATTTTTATGGAGCATTCTCTCTTTGGATAATAAAGTGAATCGTGACCTATTGTATTTAGCTTTTTTCTTTCTTTCTTTTGAGCTTCTGCCAATTAATTTTCCTTGCATAGGAGAAGCCCTTTCAAACTGCCTTAGCCTAAGGTGGGGAAACATCACACCTTCCTCTTGACATGCAGGTATTTATTTAATGCAATTGCTTGCGTGCTGTCTCCTTAAGCATAGAGTAAGCATGTGCTTTAACTTGCAGTAGTGGTCTACCCTTTGGGTGGATCACTCTTAGGTCCTCAGTGGGTTTCCTACTTTCTCCGGAGGAGATCAGCTTGACACTAGCTATAATCTTCCACTTATCTGGAGTCTCTCCCGCAAAACTTGTTGGGATTTGTTTTCAATACCCACCGAGCCAAGTCCTGAAATTCAGAACTTGAAAAGGTAAAATACTAAAAACTTCGGGGAAAGATTCTTGGTTTTGCAAGGACTGGAGGCTAAAACGTATAAAGAACGGTTGCTGGAATTTGGGTATGTCTAGTTCAGGGATCTGCAACGATAAACACTCAAAGAGCCATTTGGACCCGTTTCCCACAGAAAAGAAAACACCGGGAGCCACAAAAACCTTCCCGTGCCTGACTATTTCTTGAGCAGCCACAAAACTAGCATATATTAAACGTTCTGTTTTCTTCTGAAACTTTTCTTTTCTTGGATTTATCCATGGTTGGCCTACTGGGGGTTGAAAAGCTCAATAAATCGCGTGCCAGCGGGTGTCACACATTGGCGGTTGTGACACATATTTTGAGTGCCAGGGCACCGCAGCAGAGGGGTGAAAGAGCCACCTGCGGCTCCAGAGTTGCAGGTTGCTGACCCCTGGTCTAGTTTAATGAAAAGAAGGACTAGAGATGACATGATAGCAGTCTTCCAATATCTCAGGGGCTGCCACAAAGAAGAGAGAGTCAAGCTATTCTCCAAAGCACCTGAGGGCAGGACAAGAAGCAATGGGTGGAAACTAATCAACTTAGAACTAAGGAGAAATTTCCTGACAGTTAGAACAATTAATCAGTGGAACAACTTGCCTCCAGAAATTGTGAATGCTCCAACACTGGAAATTTTTAAGAGGATGTTGGATAACCATTTGTCTGAAGTGGTGTAGGGTTTCCTGCCTAAGCAGGGGGTTGGACTAGAAGACCTCCAAGGTCCCTTCCAACTCTGTTATTCTATATTCTGTAAATCTCCCTGATCTGGTGATGCTGGTTAGAGAATTATGTGATATTTTCCAACTCTGTCATTCTACATTCTAGCACGTCTCCTCCCCTTCTCCCACAAGAAACATAGCCTCTGTGCAGACGGAATTTACATCTTTTACACAGCCATTCTCCTTGCCTCTCTCTTGTACTAACCTCAAGCCTTTTTTCCCCCTCGGTTTTAGATTGAATTACCAACCACAAAGGCATGCTGGTATTTCTCTGCTGGCTTCAACCTTCCTCTTGAATGCAGCGATGTTTCAAGAGGCATTGCTCGTCTTCCTGCTTCTCTGGCCCACCTTGGTAGTCTCTACCTGGCATGAAGGTGAGTACTGACAAACCTCAACTGCGGAGGGAGATGGATGACTACAGCAGAACAATGTCTAATCCGCAATAACACATTCAGATCAATTCTGGTGCTGTTCCTGTTATATTAGAGAGGCACCATCTTTAAGGCTGAGAAACTTCCTAACAGTGTGGACAATTACCGTATTTTTCGGAGTATAAGACACACCTTTTTCCCATAAAAAAGAGGGCGAAAATCTGGGTGCGTCTTATACTCTGAATGTAAACTTGCCCAGCTTCTCAAACAGAGGTTTCCAAGGCTGAAAAAAGCATCAGAAAAGAAGCTTCAGAAAAGAAGCCTCCAAACAGAGCTTCAGAAAAAAAGCCTCCCAAACAGAGCTTCAGAGGCTTTTTTCTGAAGCTCTGTTTCAGAGGCTTTCAGAGGCAGGAAAGAAAGTTTTTTCTGAAATGGAGTTTCAGAAGTTTCAGAGGCAGAAAAAAAAAAGCAAAAAAAAGCAAGGCACAGAGCTCAGAACCAAGGAACCTGTTGCTAAAATTCACCTCTGAGAACAGCTGATTGGGGGTATTGGGAGGCCCATCCACCTGCCAATCAGCTTTTTTCTTATTTTCCTCCCCAAAAACTAAGGTGCGTCTTATACTCCAAAAAATACGGTAACCAGTGGAATGACTTGCCTTCAGAAATCATGGGTGCTCCATCACTGGAGGTTTTCAAGAAGAGACTGGATAGCCATTTCTCTGGTTTGGTATAGGGCCTCCTGTTTGAGCAGAGGGTTGTACTAGAAGACCTCCAAGAGGGGTGAAATGCTACTAGTTTAGGCTGGTTCGCCCAAACCGGTAGTAAAAAAATGCTACTGGTCCATCGAACCAGTAGTAAAAAAAGTTTTTAGAAAAAGTTCCGAAGATCAGCTGAGTGACGTGTGATCGTCGGAACCTTTTTTTTTTTTTTTTAACTTTTTAAAGCATTTTTAACTACCGGTTCTCTGGAACCGGTAGTAAAAATTGCTTTAAAAAAGTTTTTTAAAAGGTTCCCAAGCTCGCGCCACAGCTGATTTCCCCCTCCAGCTGTTCTACTTACCTTCCCAAGTCTCCTTTTAGTGCGTACTGTGCATGCATGCCTGCAAGTGCGCGCTTGGCACGCAGCATGTATGCACAGCCAGCGAACTGGTAGTACCACTGGTTTCACCACTGCCTCCAAGGTCCCTTCCAACTCTGTTATTTATTTATTTATTGGTTCGATTTATATGCCGCCCTTCTCCGGAGACTCAGGGTGGCTTACAATGCGTTAAGCAATAGCCTTCATACTTTTGTATATACCTGCTTAGTAGGGCTTTCGGCCCCCGCAAGCGGTGTTCTTTTTTATAAAAAGTCAGCTTATTGCCCCCACAATCCGGGTCCTCATTTTACCTTACCTCGGAAGGATAGAAGGCTGAATCAACCTTGAGCCTGGTGAGATTTGAACTCGCAGTAATTGCAGGCAGCTGGCAGCTAAGTGCTACTTTAACAGCACTTTAGTCCGCTGCTCCACCAAGGCTCTGTCCTCTGTAGCTGATCCTAGGATCAAATCACACATACGGTCTATTGAATGGACAGTTATTTTAATATGGCCATTGAATCAGTTACAGGATGAGTAGAACATTGTAGCGGGAAACTGAAATGTACCTGAACCCTTTCTGCAAAATCCTTTCAACTCTGTTATTCTGTTAAGGCTGCAAATGCAGAGACCCAAGGATGGAGAAAGTGGATCACGTGTGATCCTTCATCTCATTTCTGCAACTTCACCTACCCACCCCCATCCCCCAAGCCTCTTAAAATAACATTATTGATAATGGAACAGCAGTGCTTTTTTTTTTTTTGGTTGTTTGGGGCCTGGTGAAAACTTATTGCGATGTCATTTTAACAAAGCATGGTTTAAACAAATCCCAGCTCAGCAGGATGTGCAAATCCAGGCATATATAAATAAAGTGACCATATGGTAGTTTCTCCCTGCTGGATAAGAGGATGGGTCAAGATTAATGGAAATGAATCAGTTGTCTGACTTTATAATGGGGCAGGGGGTATCTATATAAAAGCCAAATACCACTCACTCATCACGAAATCTCCAGAACAGTAAAGCCTACAAACTTGAAATTTGGCACATATGTTCCTTTTGGCTTCTAGGTGCTCGCTAAGAAAGGATTTTTCAAAATGAATATCAGATCATTATCATTTCATATGCAGTATTATATTCACACGCTCTGATGCTAAGGAGTTAAACGTTCTACTCCCCCTCCCCACCTGAAAGGAACTCTGTCCCAACTGTCAGTTGCCTTATATTAACATGCTCTGATGCTAAGGAGTTAGACATTCTACTCCCCCTCCCCACCTGAAAGGAACTTTTTCCTAACTGCCAGTTGCCTTATATTAACACGCTCTGATGCTAAGGAGTTAGACATTCCAATCCCCCTCCCCACCTGAAAAGAACTCTGTCCCAACTGCCAGTTGCCTTATATTAACATGTCCCTGATGCTACGGAGTTACACATTCTACATTAAGTTTCAGGCTTTAAGTGTCAATTTATCATGCCCAATCACATAGTTTCGTAGCGAAGAACAGGCGTCCAGTTAGTATTGCTAGATGACCCAACTCTGCCTGGCCTGCAAAGATCACACACTACCTGGAGAATACCTTGGATGGATTTCTGCTCCAAAAGAGGCAATCAAAGAAACTCAAGAAGTTAGAATGTGCGGAAATGAATAGATTAACTTTAAGAATAAAAGATAGAGAGGAATCGATGTATTTCAGGACATGGGGAAGATTTTATGAGTGGTTAGTAAAGAAATATGAATTAAAAATGATAGATAAATGAGGGAGATAATAGAAAAGTAAATGACGGAGAGATCAAAAAAGAAATAGAAATCTAGATGACACCAGAGAAAATTGAAAAGGGGGGGGGAAGAAAGAAGAGTATAAGAATAATGTACAATTATGATGATTGATTGATTGATTGATTGATTGATTGATTTGTTGGGACTTGTATGCCGCCCTATCTCCACAGGACTCAGGGCGGCTCATAACCATTAAAACAGAACAGATGATAATATTGATAGATAGAATAAATTTGAAAAGAAATTGAAAGAAAGTATATATGATTAGAATATAGGAAGTGCTCGAATACCAAACAAGAAGAATATTATATAGCAAAGAAAATAGAAAGGAGAGGGGAGGAGAGGGGAGGAAGAGGAGAGGGAGTGAGAGGAAAGGAAGAAAGGGAAAAGGAGAGGAAGGAAGGACAGGGGACAGAAGTAAGAGAGAAGGTCAGAAAGGGGGAAAGAAGAGAGGAGTGGGGGAAAGGAAGGGGAAGTAAGGAGGGAGGAGAGGAGGAAGGAGAAAGTAGCAGAGGAGAGGAGGTTGGGAAGGAAAAGAAAGGAGAAGAAGAAGCCTTGTTGTGAAAAGAGAGAAGAAAAGATAGAACAGCAACTCTGAATGTAATTAAAATGTCTTATTTTAATGCTTTCTTTAAGGAAAATATATACATATATGATTAATTATGTATAAGAAAATGTACATTTTATATTATGTGTATAAAAAAAAACCTGAAAAAACTTTTCAAAAGAAAAAAGAAACTCGAGAAGTTAAGCAATGGAAGGATAGCTTTGAATAGGCATCATTTATTCTTTAGCCCCCAAACTAAACCTGGAATTCTACTCTGACAGGGTAAGAGAAACAAACACACATAAGCCTATGGGACTGGGGCTATCCCTTGAGATGAGTAAATACAGTTCTTCCCACACCACAGCTTTCCTGTGGTCGCAGGAACAGATTCTATATTTTTGTAAAAGTTTCCATGCCTCGCTTCAGGCCAATGAGAGAGTTTTTGGCAAATGGTCAGTCTACAGCAGTTAGACACCACCAAGTCAGGGAGAGGGGGAATCAATCATTTTTTTCCCCCTTCCTTAGCAAATTTTGCCTGTGTGCCTTATTAAAAATCCATCCATTGCTTGGTCACCACAGCTAACGAGCAAATATTTTCGGGAGCACTTTTCTTCCCTCTTCAATGGATTGCAAGGTTTTGGAAACATTGCTGCTGATTTGCTTGGCTCCGTGCGCATGAGAATTAAAAGATCATGCCTCTCTTTTAAGCCCCGGTTTTCTAGACTAAGAAGGGGTTTGCTGGGTCAAAGCAGCTCCATCATCCTCCGGCAGACAAGCTGGGCTCTTCTGATTAACAGAGGGCTGATTAAATGATGCTTAATCAACTCACCGAATAATCAGATTAAGCTTTTCCTACCACCGTAGAATTCAGCGGAAACTCTGCCAAGTCTGTGGGGTAGCAAGAGCTTTTCACTGTCCCAAATTCTGAAGAAGCTTCTTCGATGAGAAGCCAAACGTCTTCAAATAAAAACCAGGAAGTCCAGGTGCCTCTTGAAAAAGCACCTTTGGGACAGTCATGACCTGGATGATGGAGAATCTCCATAGACATTGGAGAGCCACTGTTTTCACTAAAGAGCACACTTATTGCAAAAATGCCACCTGATCATTGTCAACACACCTTTAAACTAGTCTCAGATCTAGCCGAGTATTTGTCCCTTTCATTGACTAGATTTTTTGGGGGGGGGGGAATGTTCTGCCTTCCTCAGTGACTCAGTCAACCCTTGAGAACATAAGGGATGGCATCACTGCACCAGTTGTTGTTATTTGCGAAGTCGTGTCCGACCCATCGCGACCCCTTGGACAACGTTCCTCCAGGCCTTCCTGTCCTCTACCATCCTCTGGAGTCCATTTAAGCTCACACCGACTGCTTCAGTGACTTCCATCCATTCACCTCCTTCTCTGCCGTCCCCTTCTTCTTTTGCCCTCAATCGTTCCCAGCATTAGGCTCTTCTCCAGTGAGTCCTTCCTTCTCATTAGGTGGCCAAAGTATTTGAGTTTCATCTTCAGGATCTGGCTTTCTAAAGAGCAGTCAGGGTTGATCTCCTCTAGGACTAACTGGTTTGATCACTGCACCAGTAGCGGTGAATAAAATCTATGTGGTGAGAGCAGAATTTGCCAGCACCGTCTCTCTGTGTTGGGGGACACCCCTATCCTTTTCCTGCCATTTGGGGGGGGGGGGTGTTGACTTTTGTGTCCTCTTCTCAGCCAAAGTTGTGTTACAAACAGCTGATGGTCTGCTGGCATCGCAGGCTTACTCTGTTCATTCCAATCTTAAGAAAAAGATCTTGCTTTTGACTCTGTCCAACTCAGCCCCGCACATAGCTTCCAAGACTAAGCTGGAGCCAAAGAGGAGAGACCAATTTCTGCATTCCACAGAGTGGACTCTGTGACAACTGTATTTATGAATTCTACAAACACAACGACTGCATTTGTCAAGAAGGCTGACTCAACCCTTTCCTTGCTGGTAAAGCAGACATTAGACATTCCCTTGAGGCTAGTGGCCTGGAAATTGGATACTCGAGGAATTTTAAGTGGGGAAACGAACTAGCCATGCACTTTCTAAGATCTTTGATCCGCGTAGGTAGTGTCTAGAGTAGAACTTTCTCTTCATCTCTCTCTGCTTCATCTGCTCCTCTCTTCCAGCCGTGGAGAACCTCATAGCCAGAACAAGCTAGAAAAACAAAACGGCCCATTCCAGTCATTCCCCAAACAATCAAATAATACTTGTATTCCAATGAAGCAAGATGGCATGTTCTTGAGAGTTTACAAACCTTTTTTATTTTTAACTGGTTTGAGTAACATGCTTTGTAGCTATTGTAGCTCTCACCCTAGGGTTTGTGGCATCCAGCCCACACTCAGCCTCAGCGTCCCTCCACTTAGGAGCACAATGAGACTCTCAAAGCAAGCCAAACATCTGGCATTTGGCTTAACACACACACACAGTTTCGGGGTTATAGCAAAAAATAAAACGTGCCTCATTTCAATCACGTGTAGCTAAAATTAGATGAAAAGGCACAGGCCCACTTGCAAGAGGGAATCGTAAGGACTCGGAAAATAGAACCAGCCCAGAAACCCTTGCAGGTGATATTACTATCAAAAAAAAAAAAATTCTAGAGTGTGCAGAGATGGACAGGTTAACCCTAAAAATTAAAGGAAAAGAAGATTTGGATTATTTTATAACATGGGAAACTATTTCTGTTGTTGTTGTTAGTTGCGAAGTCGTGTACGACCCATCGCGACCCCATGGACAACATTCCTCCAGGCCTTCCTGTCCTCTACCATCCTCTGGAGTCCATTTAAGCTCACGCCGACTGCTTCAGTGACTCCATCCAGCCACCTCGTTCTCTGTCGTCCCCTTTTTCTTTTGCCCTCAATCGTTCCCAGCATTAGGCTCTTCTCCAGTGAGTCCTTCCTTCTCATTAGGTGGCCAAAAGATTTGAGTTTCATCTTCAGGATCTGGCCTTCTGAAGAGCAGTCAGGGTTGATCTCCTCTAGGACTGACTGGTTGGATCGTCTTGCAGTCCAAGGGACTCGCAGGAGTCTTCTCCAGCACCAGAGTTCAAAGGCCTCAATTCTTTGGCACACATCCTTCCTTATGGTCCCACTCTCAGAGCCATACATTGCAACTGGGAAAACCATAGCCTTGACTATATGCACTTTTGTTGGCAAAATGTCTCTGCTTTTTAGTATTCTGTCTAGATTTACCATAGCTTTCCTCCCCAGGAGCAAGTGCCATTTAATTTCTTGGCTGCAGTCCCCATCTGTGGTCATCTTGGAGCCCAGGAAAATAAAATCTGTCACTACCTCCATTTCTTCCCCATCTATTTGCCAGGAGGGAACTATTGTACAAATGGTTAAATGACAAATATTGAGGTTAGAGAAGTGGAATTGGATGAAATATGGTCTACGTGAGAAAGAAAAACCGATGAGTTATTGTTTTGATGGTTATATAATCGATACTTTGATGGAAGACAGCATATGTTGTAAAGATGATTGATATTTTTGCATACTTGTTTATACATTACCGCATATTTGTTTATATATATATATGATTGTAGTGATGATGATTCTGTTTGTATGTTAACACCATGGACACCTAGAGAACGCACTGTAGAAATGGAATGTATGATAGAAAACAGTAAAAAATATTTTTTAAAAAGAAAGAAAATAGAACCAGCCATGGAGAGAATGAACTGCATTGTGCGGAATGGGAAAGTAACCCAAAGAAAACCTCATCTCATTGGGTTTAAATCAGTGGTGAAATCCAATTTTTTTTACTACTGGTTCTGTGGGAATGACTTGGTGAGTGTGGTGTGGCTTGGTGGGCGTGGCTGGGGAAGGATACTGCAAAATCTCCATTCCCACCTCACTCCAGGGGAAAGATATTGCAAAATCCTCATTCCCTCCCCACTCCTGGGGGAAGGATATTGCAAAATCTCCATTCCCACCCCACTGCAGGGGAAGGATATTGCAAAATCTCCATTCCCACCCCACTCTGGGTCCAGCCATTCACCTGCTGCCCGCCATGTCGCTCACCTTGTTGTGTCACTGCCGCATTACCAGCTGTTCCATTAAAGTGAATGGGACGGTCAGTGAGTCAACAGCGGGTCAGAGGAGGAGCCCCTGCGGGACAGAGATGCCAGTTGCTCTTTAAAAATTATGATTTAAATTGAGTTGATTTAAATCAGGTCTTTTTACTAGTGATTTAAATCACGATTGAAATCGTGATTGAAATCGACTTGATTGAAATCAAATCCACCCTGCATTCCAGTGACACCGATCCCCAGCAGCACTTAATTAACCATACATGGCTATTGGACATGGACAATTTTGAGGAAGATCTTGTGCTAGGTTTTATGGATTCCCTTTCTCCCCCAGGGTCTAGATATTCCACTGAAGAAAGTCAAACTGAAGACGTGTACCATACGGAAGCCTCCAGTGACCCTGCTCCAGATTATCAAGGTACCCAACTGCCATTCTGAGCTTCATTGTTCCAAGACCCTAGCAGGATCAGATCTGGTCCTTCCACCTCATTGGAGTGTACATTCATTTCTCAATCTGAGGTCATCAGGAGATCATTGTATTTCAAGGGATTAAATTGCAGGTAGACTTGGCCATTTCAAGCTCTTTGCACCATTGCTCTAGATGGTATTGTCATCAAGGAGATCTATTTAGGCTCTTGAAAACGTGAAGCTGGCCTTTCTTTTTGTTTTGTTTTTATTGAATTTATATACCGCCCTACTCCCGAAGGACTCAGGGCGGTGAACGGCCATAGAATAAAACATATAAATACAAAATTTAAAATAAGATAAAACGAATTAAATACTTTGGCTGAACAAATTTAAAACCCCAATAATTTAAAACCAAATTTAACATTTCCATTTAAAAAGGGGAAAGACTTAGGTCAGGCCAGCTTGATGAAATAAGAAAGTCTTGAGCGCGCGACGAAAGGTGCGCAGATCCGGGATCCTCCGTATCTCCGGGGGGGGAGCTCGTTCCAGATCGTAGGTGCCCCGACGGAGAAGGCTCTCCCCCTAGGGGCCGCCAGTCGACATTGTTTGGCCGACGGCACCCGGAGGAGCCCCTCTCTATGGGAGCGTACTGGTCGGTGGGAGGCTATTGGTAGTAGCAGGCGGTCCTGTAAATAACCAGGTCCTAAGCCATGGAGCGCTCTAAAGGTGATAACCAAAACCTTGAAGCGAACTCGGAAGACCACTGGGAGCCAGTGGAGCTCGCGCAGGAGAGGTGTTACATGGGAGCGCCTTATCTTTAAGTTTACAATGTTGGGGCGACTTTCTCCTATAGCTGTTGATGATGTAAGTTCT
Source organism: Pantherophis guttatus (assembly GCF_059756535.1). Taxonomy (NCBI): domain Eukaryota; kingdom Metazoa; phylum Chordata; class Lepidosauria; order Squamata; family Colubridae; genus Pantherophis; species Pantherophis guttatus. The sequence continues at coordinate 15,199,066 of NC_142074.1, read as the reverse complement.
CACTTGGAATTTCCTTCTTGGAAGACTAGTACAGGACTTGCTCAGAACCACCATAAGTAGACTTCCTTCCTTCCCTTGGATCAGGGGTGTAAAACTCAATTTCATTGAGGGCCGCATTAGGGTTGTGTTTGACCTTGGGGGGGGAATTGGGGTGTGTGGCCAAGGCGGGCGTGGCCAACTCAACCTAACTCGTGTAGGAGGCACCTGTGGAGGCCTGAGTGCTCTGCCAGTGAATACAGGCTCCCAAGTTCTGTTTTCGGTTGCAACAGCTTCCTGCAACCTTCTCCAGCAAAAACAGCTGGGGGGGAGGGCTGCCCGCTGCCCTCCTGAACTCCATTTTTGCTGGCAGAGGCACCGTGGTTCGGTCCTTCATTGTTTCCAGGATAGACCAGATCTTCCCCGTGGGCCTTGAGTTTGACATCTCTGCCCTAGATTAAACCCCCCTGGCCAACCATGGCATCCTGTGGGGACCATCAGTAGCTACAATTTGTGGCTGAAAAGCTCCCGCAGAAAAGTAGAACTGATCTTCAGAGGAGAAATTAATAATCCAGACAAAAGTCATTTACTGTGGTTCCCAAATTCAAAATGAAATGTCCAATTAGGGACAGATGGTTGGGGAAATGTTAAAGCTATGGCCAATTCTTTAGATCTTTGTTTTCAGACCAGGGGACATTTTTAAAGAAGAATGAGAGAAATCTGTTAAGCAGGCAAGGAGCACCTTCCACTTATCACTACGTTACAACACACAGTCTCCACATATTGTAATCAGGAGTTTGCTCCTTGATTAGCTATAGCCATGATTCATAGACTCGGTCAAATCCATCATCTCCTCTTGCAGGAATTTCCTGTCAGAATAGACCATAAGCTAATAAAGTGCAAGGAAATAATGATCATGACAATCCTTCCTCTCTTTTTCTAGTGATATGGTAAAACCATTATCTATCACTTGTATATACAGTACATCCGGCCCTTTCCCATTTTCGTTCCATCCATAAATTGCAATGAAACGAAGCTACACCAGAGGTGGGTTTCAACAGGTTCTGACCAGTTCTGGAGAACCGGTAGCGGAAATTTTGAGTAGTTTGGAGGACCGGTAAATACCACCTCTGGCTGGCCCTACCCCCATCTATTCTCTGCCTCCCGAGTCCCAGCTGATCGGGAGGAAATGGGGATTTTGCAGTAACCTTCCCCTGCCACACTCAAGCCATGCCCACCAAGCCATGCCACGCCCACCAAGCCACACCCACAGAACCGGTAGTAAAAAATTTTGAAACCCACCACTGAGCTACACCATACAAATAATGAACCAAACGACAATCCGTTATAATGTTAATTGACAACATTGGACACAATGGACCTACACCGAGTAAGAATGCACGATTTGGCCATCACTGTAAAGAAAACCTTGTTTTTCAGCTCCATCTTTTTGTCAAAGCTGGAGCAGAGTCACTAATAGTTCTACAGAAGCAAGTGATGCCTGAGACCATAAGAGATCTTCTATACGGTCCTTTCTTTCTCCCCCCCCCCCCGCACCCTTAGTTCCTCGGTGGTGTCACCCGCTAATTA
>NC_142074.1:14595000-14710000 GCF_059756535.1 Pantherophis guttatus | reverse complement strand
GAATAGAATAGAATAGAGAAAGAATGGGAATAGAGGAGAGAGGAGAGAAAAGAGAATAGGAATGGAGAATAGAATAGGAGGAAGAGAAGAGAATGGGAATAGAGAATAGAAGAGAATAGAGAAAGAAGAGAATGGGAATAGAGAAGAAGAGAAGAGAGAATGGAAATAGAATAGGAGGAAGAGAAGAGAATGGAAATAGAGAATAGAATAGAATAGAGAAAGAGAAGAGAATGGGAATAGAGAAGAGGGGAGAGAAGAAGAGAAGAGAGAATGGAAATAGAATAGGAGGAAGAGAAGAAAATGGAAATAGAGAATAGAAGAGAAGAGAGAAAGAGAAGAGAATGGGAATAGAGGAGAGAGGAGAGGAGAGGAGATGAGAAGGGGGGGGAAGAGAATAGAATGGAAATAGAGAATAGAATAGAATAGAATAGAATAGAACAGCCTCGCCTCGCGATCCTCGGAACCTTTTTATTTTTTTACTTTTTAAAAGCATTTTTTACTACCAGCTTGCCCAAACCGGTAGTTTTTATCACTACCGGTTCGCCTGAACTGGAGCGAACTGGTAGCATTTCACCCCTGGCAGGTTCCTAAAATCAAGGAGGGGAAAGGAGAGGATACCAATTTGGGGTGTCCATCATGTTACACTGAACAGGTATGAGGAGAAGCTCAATATTTGGGGGCCAGACTGCCCCTCCTCAGCTTTATTCAGTAGGAAGAAGAGAGGCAGGGCATTTTACTTAAGGCACAGTGTCTAATAATAAAATGGGGGGCATGCTTGCTTTCCTAATCATAATTTTCCAGTTTTTAAGCACAGCTTTAAAAGGTCCTGAACGGTGAGAATTGCACCCTGAAAATAACACTTAGGTGACATCCCGTTAGAAATGAATGAACACTTGATCTCTGAGGTAATGCTAGAGAGAGGGGAGAAAAATCACATTGATATGTTAAAAAAAATGTATTAGCTACACCTAATACACTTACTGGCTGTTAATTTCGTATATTTTCCCTTCTGGCACAATGAAAAAATAACTTAATAGAATATTTTGGAAAGATTCTGGAGAAATCATTGCCAAGGATTAAGAGAGGAAACGTTTATCACTTTGGGGCCTTAGTGAGTGGCTCTGTTTATTCTCAATTCTTTATGAGCTTCCTTTAGCCTTTTGGAGCTATTTTGCCCCATTGAAACTGCATTAATCTCAGATTTTTATGTTTAGAGTACAGGGAGGTTCACTTGTAAGATTTCAAGCTGCAGTTTTAAAGACCAATGTACCAATGCCTCCCATTTTAAGAATTTTGGAATAAATATGGTTAGGTTTGCAACGTTCAGTACTTATTTTCATGCCCATGTTTAATTACACGAGCGCCAACAAACTGCCTTCTGGAGAAATTAAAAAACTACTTCATCTCTTACAGCTTCCAGAATTAGCTGCTATAAAGGCTTTTATAGCACCCATAAATTGAATGCACACATGTAAAAATGGCATTTCATCACTCAATAAGAAGGCAGTAGAAATCACTCTTTCTGGTTTCAGCTTTTTTTTTGTAGCCTCTTTAAATCTTCTCACAGGAGTTCCAACAGCACAACAGGAATATATATCACCTCAAAACTACATCTGATCGTTCGTCTCCTCCGGCTCTTCCAAGTGGTAAATAAATCAAGCAATTAATATGGGTTTTAAAACTCTAGAACAGAAAAGCAAGAGGGTGAAACAATAATAATCCATGTGTAGAAAGAATAAATATCTGTGGGAACAATCAAGGATTGTGTGGTTTGTTGCAATGCGGGAAGGCTTTGGCAACGAATGGTGAAATTCAAACCACAATACTTTCAACCTTTTAACGTTGGGCTTAACGTGAGGTTGTTTTCCTTCAACAGGGTTATTTTGGTTGTTGAGTGCAACGTTCATTCTTTAGTTGATTTACTTAATTCCATACACCTTGAGAAGACATAGTGTCAAAATTCAAGTGAATTACACTAGAACAGCGGTAAACTCAAGTCAAACTCAAGGCTGGATTCGGCCCATGGGGTGCTTAGATCTGGCTCATGGGGCCGGCCTGGAAACAGCAAAGGATCGGCCTGCGGTGCCTCTGCCAGGGAAAACGGAGCTCAGGGGGTTCCATTTCGCTGGCAGAGGGCTAGCAAAACCAACTAAAAGCAAAACAGAAGGAGATATATTTCCCCTTATGCATTTGAGCGTGTAAGAAGGGACAGGGAAGGAGAAACGGAAAGAAGAAAAACAAAGAAAAAGAAGGCAAGATTGGGAAGAGAGCAAGGAAGGAAAAATAAGGAAAGAGGGGAAGGAAGAAGAAAGGAGAATGAAGAGGGAAGGAAAAAGAAGAAAAGGAAGATTATAATGCAAGTGAGGGCCTCAAAGGGTCTCTGCTTTAGTACACGGCCACCACAGGTGCCCCCAACACAAGTCCCGTGTCACCCTCACCGCCGGCCATGCCCACACCCCCTAACCCCCCGCCTCCAAGGTCAAACACACCCGATACGGCCCTCAGTGAAATCGAGGTGGCACCAGAATATAAAAAAATGTAACCCCACATGGAGTCCGCATAAAGCTAAAAATAACAACCGAGATCTGAGTTAGTTGTATATTATATGAAGCCTTCTCCCCCCCCCTTATTTTAGTTCACTCCGACTGTACATTCTTAGAAGTCTGATGTTCTTCTCTTTAAAAAGCCTTGGTAGTACAGTGGTCTAAAGCACCCTGTTATTAAGACCAGCTGCCTGCAGTTACTGCAGGTTCGAATCTCACCAGGCTCAAGGTTGACTCAGCCTTCCATCCTTTCTAAGGTAGGTAAATTGAGAATCCAGTTGTGGGGGCAATAAGCTGACTTTGTATAAATATACAAAAGGATGAAGGCTATTGCTGAGCACATTGTAAGCCGCCCTGAGTCTCCGGAGAAGGGCGGCATATAAACCAAATTAAAAAAAAAAAAAAAAGATCCTTAAGAATCTGCACCGGAGATAAATTCCTTGTGTGTCCAATGAAGTATTCTATTCTATTCTATTCTAATTGCTGGCTTTGTAATTTTTTGTCAGCCTGGGAAACAGGAGACCAGGATCCGGTCCGAGCTGCCTGCCTTCAAAGGGGCATCTCCTGCCATGATAGCGAGGGAGAAAGTCCAAGTCTTTTAGAGATCTTTCGGTAGGAGAAACACCCATCCGTGAGAGAAGCTTGTCAGCCATGGCCGGGACCACCGGTTGCAACAGGAGCCCATACACCCGAAGACATTCCAGAGTGACGTGGAGAATAGTCTCTTGCCACTGTCGTTCTGCGGGATCCTCCAAGCAGAGTTTCCACGGCCTGTGCCTCTGGACGAAGCCATTGGTCTGCCTCACGCACTCCATGATGGATTCCAGAGCCTTGTAGATCTGGAAGCGGTCAAAAGAGGCGCTCACTTTCATAGGCAGGCTCTCGACCAATGACACCAGCTTGTAATCCTCTGCTAAGGCCTTGCCAGATCCACTTTGAATCTCCACGTCCTTAGGGAAGCAAGTCTCGGAGAAGATGGGATAAGTCCCTCTGGGATTCAGGGCAGAGGCCATGACCCGGTTCAGGAGCCCCCCTAAGGCGTCGGCCAGCTCCGAATTGAGCAGCTTAATCACCTTCTCATCATAGTAATCACAATCCCGCTCTGGGACTCCCTGCCTCAGCAGGAAGTACCGAAAACCATCTACCGTGTAGTGCCGGAAGCACTCCTTTGGGTCAACCACATTGCCCAGGCTCTTGGACATCTTCTGTCCTTGTACCGTCCAATGAGAGTGGACCCAAATCCTCAAGGGGGGCTCCAGGCCTGCAGCCATCAGCAAAGCAGGCCAATAGATGGCGTGGAACTTGAGAATGTCTTTGCCCACAATGTGGCAAATGGTGGGCCACCAGGCCCGGTGCTTCTCGGGGTAGCCTACAACCGTCAGGTAATTCACCAGGGCATCCACCCAGACGTAGATGGTTTGGGTTGAGTCCCCAGGGACAGGGATGCCCCAATGCAGCCGGTTTCGGTCACGGGATACAGAGAGATCCGGGAGATCCCCTTCCAGCCACTGGAGGACCTGCTGATAATAGGGCTCGGGGCTTATGGCGTCCTTATTCTCGTACAGCCATTGTTGCAACGGTTCTTGGAACTTGGACAGCTTGAACATGTAGTTTTTCTCCCTGGTCCACTGCACCTAAGATGCAGGAGAAAAGTTATCAGAAGGTTTTTCCTGGTTTCATCAGCCTCTCCCATACAATATGTATTTACCCAAGCATTTATAAAAAGGTAAAGGTTCCCCTCGCACATACGTGCTAGCTGTTCCTGACTCTAGGAGGCCAACATGGTCATCTGTTTCAAAGCCGAAGAGCCAGCGCTCTCCGAAGACGTCTCCATGGTCATTGTGGCTGGCATGACTCAACGCCAAAGGCACACAGAATGCTGTTACCTTCCCACCAAAGGTGGTCCCTATGTTTTCTCCTTGCATTTTTTTATGTGCTTTCGAACTGCTAGGTTGGCAGAAGCTGGGACAAGTAACGGGAGCTCACCCCATTACACAGCACTAGGGATTCAAACCGCTGAACTGCCGACCTTTTGATAGACAAGCTCAGTGTCTTAGCCACTGTGTAGAAATGTAAAATTAATTTATACTAATATCTGTTTTTCCTTCTTTAGATCTGAAGGCCGCATGCATGTATCAGAAAGCTTGCCACCGACAAGGGTGCCTTCACTCTGCTTTTCCATAGCTTTCTTGGGCTATCTCTTTTCTTCACGCCATTCCCCTTTCTATTCTGGTTATCTTTGCTTATCATCTGAGGTAATGCTGAAGGTGACAGCTTAGAAACCAGAAGACTGTTGACTTCTAGGCCTCCCTCAGGCACGAAAGCCAGCTGGGTGACTCTGAGCCCATCATTCTCTCAGTCCAATGTACCTCACGAAGTTGTTGTGTGGGGAAAAAAGGAGGAGGCAGGAGTATTAGGTACATTCACCACCTCGAGTTGACCTACACATATAAGTGGAATAAGCGTCTAATAATAATAGAATAATACAGAGACTCTGCAGATGATTTAGATGTGGCTTCTCCAACCTGAATTTCTTTAGATACGGGACACGTTGTTATTACTATAGACAGTTTGGTGCAGTGGTCAAAGAATTCAGGAGACAGGGAGTTCTAGTTCTGCCTTAGGCACGAAAGCGGCTGGGTGACTTTGGCCAGTCCTTCTCTCAGCCTAGCCCACTTCAAAGGGTGGTATTGTGGGATAAATAGAAGGAGAAAGGTGCATTAGGCATGAATTACCTAAAAAGTAATAAAGGCGGGATAAACATCTAATAAATAAAATATTATGCTATCTGGTGCTTGCCTATTATTGGCTAGACATGCAGAGAAAGCACAGCACAGAATAACTGGATTTACACAACTCTACGACCAAACCACATGGGTGAAGGCAAAGCACGTTGAATGACTCAAGGCACTAAGAGAACTTGCCAGGGTACATCGTACCATACCTGGTGCCCACTCTCTATGGAAACCATCTGCTTGCTCCCTTGGGCATCCACACACTCCGTCACCTGAGAAGCTGCCAAGAAGCTCTCTTCCGCTGTGCAATACCACCCTTCGTAGTCAGCTTGATAAAGCCAGCCTCTGTCTCGCAAGGCAGCCCAGAAGCACGCCACAGCCTGCTGGTGCCGTAGTTCTGTAGTGCGGATAAAATGGGTGTAGGAGATGCCCGCCTGCTCGAAGAGCTCCCGGAATTCGGCCGATATACGGTCACAGAACTCTTCCGGAGAAATACCTGCGGCTGCCGCTGCTGTCTGAATTTTCAAGCCATGTTCATCCGTTCCTGTCAAAGGAAACAGGATAGGTGAACTGGTGAAGAAGTCAAAAGACAGCCTTCTCCAATCTGTGCTAGGAGGGCTACTCCAAGGTTCATATTGATGAGCTGGGCATATAAATATATATAATTTGAATCATAGATAAATGTGTTAGCAAGGGCCATTCCTACAAACAGCGCTTTAGAGGTTGTGGAAGCATATTCAACAAACGAAAACTTTTTAAGAGTTTCTCACACACAAATGCACGGCATATTGAAGAAATCCTAGTTAAATTCACATTTCATGTCATCAGTCAGGATGGAAAAACTCGTCAGAAAGGTGAGGTTACCAAAAGAGATGTTTGCCAATTTTCTGGGGGAAATGAGACACTCTGGAAAAGCCATCTTGTTTTGTATTCTATTTAAGAAGGCATTGCCCCCCAGCAAAAAAATCACTCCTAAAACTTTATAGAGAGACACCCCCTCCTCCCCGTTACATTTTTGCTGCCCCAAATTAGTCAAAAATCAGGGGTGTAATGATGTTAGGGTGTCATTTTAAAATTTGATATCGATTTTAATTGAAATGTTTTAAATTATGGGCCAAATTTTATTTAATTATTTTAAATCTATTTTAACTTTTTTGTACGAATGTTTCATATTTGGCTGTTCACCGCCCTGAGTCCGAAAGGAGAACGGCGGTATAGAAATCTGAAATAAATAAATAAATAAATAAATAAATAAATAAATAAATAAATAAATAAATAAATAAATAAATAAAATGCATGGCTTTGCATCAATCAACCTAGCCTCCAACTACAACAGGACTATTGCAAAGGACAGGAGGCACGATAATCTGTGGCCCATTTTTCTTTGCACCAATATTCATCACGCCAACACAGTACATAATGTATTGTACCGCAATCATGCTTAATTTAGTGTTTTTCAACCTGGGCAATTAAGCCGAATGGACTTCAACTCCCAGAAATCCCCAGGCCACACATCTTAAAAAGTTGGCCAGGTTGAAAAAACAGGGCAACAGCCGTCGCTGGAAATGCAAATAGAAGAGAAGGACGAAGAGAAGGCTCGCTTCTCTGTTTACACCGCCTTTTGTGCACCCTTGCTAGAAAGAAAACACGTGGATTCCCTAAAAAGTTTCCTCCTCTTCGATCCAAGCTTTACCCAGAAATTTCTTTCCGACTCCCTCGCTTGCAAAGCAGGTTACTCCATTCATAGCAGATCTTTTGCATCCTGGTTAGAAATAAACCTATTTTTTACAAGTCCCCCGCGCTTCCACACGTGAAAGCAAACGCGGGTTCCCTAAAAAGCTTCCTCCACGTCTAAGTTTTACCCAGGAGTTTCTATCCGATTCCCTCGCTTGCAAAGTAGACTACTCCATTCATAGATCTTTTTGCATCCTGGTTAGAAATGAACCTATTTTTTCCAAGCCCCCCCCCGCGCTTCCACACGTGAAAGCGAACACGCGGGTTTCCCAAAAAGCTTCCCCCCCCCCATCGATCCAAGCTTCACCCAGGAGTTTCTATCCGATTCCCTCGCTTGCAAAGCAGACTGGCGGCTGCAAAAATAAAATAAATAAAAATCCCTTGGACCCTGATGCCCAAGGCTCCCCCATCGCCCCGCAGACCTGTAGCCAGCCGCCCTCCCTCGCAGCCCAGCAACTGCCGGTGCCGGTGCACTGCATCCGCCAGCACGGCCGAGTAGAGGTGCCCGATGTGGGGCGGGCCGTTCACGTAGAAGATCGGCGTGGAGAGCAGCTGGGATCCGCAAGAGCTGCGCCGGAGACCCCCACCGGGCTGCTCCGCCAAGCCCCGAATGCAGCGGAGAATGCAACGCGCGGCGCGAGCGTGGAACGCCTGCATAGCTGGCATTTGCCCGGGATGGCCACGCCCCCTTCGCTCCTCCGGCCACGCCCTCCCTCCCCCCTGCACGCCGCCGCGAGGCGCTAGAATAGAGTGTGGATGCCTAGAGCGGCGAGGCCGGCAGTGGCCCCCCGCGCGCGCGCGCCCCGCGCAAGGACAAAGCGGGCGAGCGGTTGGCGCGCGTGCGCACGGAGAGGGCCCGTTCTTGGGAGCGGACGGAAGGACGGGCCGTGAGGAGGAGGAAGAAAGAAAGAAAAGAGCCGCTGAGGAGGTCGTGAGGGCCGCTGCTTTGCCGCTCCCGTCGTCGTCATGTCCCGCTTGGGAGCCACCCTGCTGCGGGCGGCGGGCCCAAGGGCGCGTTTCCTGGAGGGGCCAGGTGAGCGGAGCATCCCCGGGAGGGGGACAACCTGAAAAGGTGCCGAGGGGGAGGGGCTTGTCGAGGGGGAGGGGCTTGTGTGGAAACAGTGGGAACCCCCCCCCAGTCCTGCTGTCCCTAACGGTGGGGGAGGGGATCTCTTGCCTGGGGGCTTTTTTAGTGGTCCTCATTTTGCTCATCCCAACCCGCCCCCCCAAAGCCTCCTCCCCCCCGCCTCTCAGGGACCCCCGCTCCCACCTCTCGAGCGGAATCCAGTGGCCGCGAGTTCCGCAGGATCCGCTAAACGGCCTAGCTGCCTGTCCCGCTGGACGCCAAGGTCGTGTGACAGGCGCAGGTCGGAAGTAGGTGCCTTTTAATTTAATTTAATTTAATTTACACACACACAAAAACACATATTATATTATATTATATTATATTATATTATATTATATTATATTATATTATATTATATTTATTACATTATATATTTATTATATTATATTATATTAATTATATTATATTATTATATTATAATATTAATTATATTATAACAAATACATATACATATACATATACATAGACTGCTTGAGGGCTCCTGGATTGGAACTGAAAGGCGAAAGGGAAGCAGTGTGCAGTGTGCTTTATATATATATGAAGCGTTTTTCTGCCGAAGCACCTGGTGTACCCCAATATGGGAGGGACCAAGCACACTGTTTCTCTTTCACCTTTCAGCTCCAATCCAGGAGCCCTCAAGCTGTCGCATACACGACAAACCATTTTATACCAAATCTATAGTTTGCTGATAAAGAAATAAAGGGAGACTAGTATAGATCTATTTCAAGCTATTTAGCTCTCATCAGCTAACATACCCTTACTCGGTATTACAAGTTTAAATCCGAGTAAGGGTTTGACTAGCTGATGAGAGCTAAATAGCTTGTAATAGATCTATACTAGTCTCCCTTTATTTCTTTATCAGCAAATACACACACATACATACATATACAGTATACACACACATATATATGTGTGTATATATAGTTATGTTTATTATGTTTATTTATTTATTAGTCGCATTTCTATATTATGTTATATTATGTTTATTTTATTTATTATATTATATTATTATATATTAAGATGAGTATTCATTTTGAGGCAGGTCCCAATAGCCCTCTCCCAATGCTTGATTAAAGAGCGATGTTTTCACTAAATTTCTGAGGATTGGGAAGAAGGGACATCGGAATGCTGTCCCAGAGGAGGGGAGATGACACCTGGAAAAAGCATGTTTCTATGACCGTATGGGTGACTGATCCCCATAGCTGATCAAGGGGACGTATGAAGAGCCCCCCCCATTAGATCTAACTGGCGGGCAGATATTTATTTATCAAATGTATTTGCCGCCCATCTCATGTGCAGGCGACTCTGAGCGGCTTACATCAGGATAAAAAGACATGCTGTGCAACAACGATTGTAAATATAAAAATGAATTTGAAATTACAAAAATTAAAACGAGCTAAAAAAAAATCAGGGCTTGGAGGGGGAGCGGTAGGGTGCCTTCTCTATTAGTGTATCAATTCCCTTCCAGCCAGCAGCTTCTCCTTCAGGGTCCCATGCTCACCTACAGAATCAAAGGAGATATTACCAAGATTATTCTCCTTTTCTAACCTGGTGCCTATCCGACCACTGTATGATGTCAATCAGTCATTTTTCGGCCTATCAACTGGTTGTAATGGGAGCAGAGCCTGCTTGTGGGAGGCTTGGCTTTGTTTTCATCCATGGTTTATGAAAGTGCATCATTGACAATCTTCCCTCCTAATAAATTGTGTTTCCAGGCCTCTTTCAGCAATGGAAGGCTCCCTCAGAAGGACAACCTTGCAGACAAATGGCCACCTCTAGCTATGCATGGCGGCACAACAAAACTCTCTATACCGTCATAGCAACAACCCTCTTTGGAATCGGAAATGCGTTCTATGTAAGTAGAGAAGCTTCCCTAGAACAGAAATCCAGTCTCCTCTAACACAGTAGTTACCGTAACCCGTATGTCTGCTGCCTATGGGTCTCCCCCCCCCCCCCCCGGCTTCCATCTGCCTTTCTCTGCAGAATCTTAAGAGGAAGCTTTAACCTAAGAAGCCGGTGGAGGGCTTGGTTCAGACTCACCCTTTCTCCTCTCATTGTTTCAATTAATTTCCTAGAAGGTCACTCGGAAGACATAGAGAAATGAAATGCCTTCTTACTATCTGACGTATAAAGCCAACTTACAGTCCCAGATGCTGCAGAAACCAGACCCTTGGATGTTGGAGACAATTTCCATTCTTTTTAAACCCTGGTGTTGTGCACTTTGGAAATGTCAGTTGGATGTGACCCTGACATTGATAATGAGAATACAAGGGCATTGTATTTTGTTATGCAGAAAGTGTTCATCGAGGCAGCCACCTAGAGAATGTCACCGATTTGAGTTTGGAAGGGTGATGGCAGGGCAGGGTGGATTTGATTTGATTTTGATAGCAGAGCAGGGTGGATCACGATTTAAATCACTAGTAAAAAGGCTTGATTTAAATCAATTTGATTTAAACCATAATGTTTAAAGAGCAACTGTCACCTGTCCTGCAGCAGCTCCTCCTCTGACCCGCTGTTGACTCACCGACAGTCCCAATATTGCAGAATATATAGCCTCATGCTACATAACAGCTCCATTTCATGCTGAATAAACTAAATTAATGTATCTTAAATAGAAAACTAAATTAATGTATCTTAAATAGAAAACTATTAAGAGCCTTGGTGGTGCAGCGAACTAAGTGCTGTTATGTAGCACTTAGCTGCCAGCTGCCTGCAATTAGTGCGAGTTCAAATGTCACCAGGCTCAAGGTTGACTCAGCCTTCCATCCTTCTGAGGTAGGTAAATTGAGGACCCAGACTGTTGGGGGCAATAAACTGACTTTGTAAAAACACCACTTATGGGGGGCCAAAAGCCCTAATAAGCAGGTATATACAAAAGAATGAAGGCTATTGCTATAGTGCATTGTAAACCGCCCTGAGTCTTCGGAGAAGGGCAGCATATAAATTGAAATAATAAATAAATAATAAATAAATAAATCTATCTTTAGATAGATTTTTACTCCAGATTTATTTATTGATTTAAATAAATCTGATTTAAATTTAAAAAATCCAAATTCATTATTTTCTTAAATCAATTTTTATCCACCCTGTAGCAGGGTTTTGTTGACAGTGGCCTTTTTCTGTCCTCCAAGTAAATTGTATTCTCTTCATCCAACTCAATCTCAGATTGAAACAGACTTTTAAAGGACAGCTGTAGGCTTATGGCAAACTTCTTTATCCCAGCTCAGTTTATTTGGCACTTGTCACTCAACCTTTATCACCCAAAACTGTTTTTAACTTGGAGATGTATGTATGGATTGGCAAACACAAAGTGAACCTTACTTTGCTTTTTAAAGCTGTCCATCGCACTCTCTGGTTATCAGGCATAGGCAAGGGAATGGAGGACGAACAATTTTAAAGAAGTGTTCACACAACCATACTGGAAAGTTTTCTACCTTTCAGAACATAAATTTGTCATCTGTTTGAAGCCGCTTAAGAACAGTTTACATATATCTATTTATAGAAATTACTGTGCTTTCTTCTCCATCTGATGATGCCTGCTTATTTGTTAAGAAATTGAAATATTTTTATTTCTTAAAACAGCTATTTTAGCTATAGCAAAAATACAAACGTGGAAAAATTGGGAGTTTCTCCTCTGCCTCCTATAGTATTATGTTAAATATTACCTTTTTGGTTGCATAGGGATATGAAATTATGAGGAGGGCTCGGCAGCGCGATGTGGATCGTGCAGAGAGGTATGAACGCATGGAGGTCCAGATGAGGACACTTAAATATTAAGGTAGGAGTGAAGTTGTAGCCGATTGGCTTTTTATAATTTGAATTTGTAGGCTTTCAACTCCCAGGTGGAACTCTTAAGTGACCTTTTGTAGACTAACTATGAAAAATTCCAGGGACTGCTGATCGCCAACAGTAATAGGGTGAGGACCAATGTTGAAGTGATTCTGGAGTAATTACACCCAGGAATTTAGGGATGAAAAGATTTCATCCAAATCTTTCAACGGCAAAGTATTATTTTCTTTCCCTGTTATTGCTCCTGTGGAAGTCCCCGTAGAATTAATTCCTGCAGGATATGTTACAGATTAATTTACAGCCATATTTTTGAATATTGTATGTTTATCTTTGTTTAATCACACTGCCAAAACACAGGTCCCAGTTTCTATGTTAAGTAAGGACCAATATTCTCCAACCTATCACTCTCCAAAAGGTTGAACAATCTTTTTCAGCTCCACCCAAATCTAAACACTAATAAGGAAGGCACACTATTGGATTCTAACACATGTTGATAAACTAAATAAGGCAGTGTTTTTGATTTTCACTTGAAAGAACTACAAACTATACTATTGTGATATCCAAAAAAACATGCAGTCATTCTTGATTCTTTGTGAAATTCCTTTAGTCCTCTGAAGCTGCATTACCAAATTTGCACTAATCTCAGAATCTGTTTTGGAGTACAGAGAGGTTTGCTTGTAAGATTTCAGTCTGCTATCCTAAAGAACAACATGGAAATCGTTCCATTAAAATGAACAAGAACTTCGACCATGGTTATGATTAAGCTGTATAGTATATATTTGCATGCTAATGTTTAATAATATTACATAAGGGTAGCAAAAAACCCCTACATCTCTTGCAACTTCCAAAATTAGCTTTTATAAAGACTTTGGCTCTTGTATTTTTTTTTACCCACTAGTGAGTTTTGGTAACTTAGTTCATTTGTCCTGTCCTTTTTTTCCCCCATCTCCCTCTGTGCAATAATTATATACCTGAGATTTTAATAAAAGTTTGAAGAACCCATCTGTACAAATGTATCCAGTCAGGCAAACACTTTTAATGAAATGTTATCACTCCTTATGAGAAAAAAAAAAATCAACAAAAGTCCAGAATTTTATAGCATTCATAAAGTTGAAGCCTGTAAGTAAAAAATGGGATTTGATCAGTCAATAAGAAATCTGTAGAAATCACATTGTCTTACTAGTTGCAGCTTTGTTGACTTTCGAATCTTCTTCCAGGAGCTTGACAGCACCAGAATTAATATCAACTAAAGCTACAGCCAATTACTCATCTCCCCTGGCTCTTCAAAGTGGTAAATAATTCAATTAATATGGGGGATGTAACTCCAGAATACAGAAACAGCCATGAAGATCAGTTGAGCACTGCAGTCAAGGATTTGGTGGCAGTCTCCTTACTTTAAACACAAAACTTTTCACAATGACACAATTATATGTAGAAGCAGTGTCAAATAATAAAAACGTGGAAAGAATATAGAATCCTGTACTGTATTATTGGCAGTGATTGGGGATTTTACCTGTTAATTTATCTGTAAAGACAGAGACAAATACATATGAATAGAAAGCACACAAAAAGCCTCTTTAAATAGGGAAAAAATGGCTACTTAGCTATATTCCTACTGTCAAAACAATAATTTTAGTATCTTCTTTTAACTCTGTTGTTTCATTCATATGAAATGAATCATCACTCAGATTATTTTTTTCCTCCCTAAACCCCAAAAAAGTAATTTTCCTGGTATAAATGCTTGACATTTTATTAGCAAAATATTCTCCACCGACCAGTTTCTTTGGGAGGTTAATTTGGTTAATTCACAACAGTATCAATGCCTCATCTGAAAAAAATCAGAAGGCAGCGTATCTAACTCACTTCTTGTGTTTCATTACCTATGAGTTGCTCCCTTAACATAAGAGGAGCCATGGCAACAAAATCTAGTTGGTGCATGAAATATTTATCAGTCTTGCTGCCTTTGAGTGATCAGGGTTAAAAGATACCAGAGGAGAATAACTCGAATCCTAGTAATATAAAACAATTGAGCATCCTGTGATAAAATCCTTGTCTCGGCAAGTTAAGAGGGCCAAACAGGGCAATGCAGTAAACTTTCAATACATGCAATAAGTAGCTTATTTTTCTTGATTAAAATATACTTGCTAGGTGGGGACCGGAGAGAGCAGTGAGAAGCAGTCTATCTACTCGTGACAAAATCTGTCCAAAGCTACCTAGCTACAGAGCTTTTCTGAAAAAGGCTTACTTGAGGGACTAAGCTAGACTTGGTTTAACCATTTTTATTGATGCAACATAACCAAATGGGGTCATTATTACATGCTAAACCATAGCCATAGCCATTAGTACAATAAAGGTAAAGGTTCCCCTTGCACATATGTGCTAGTCGTTCCCGACTCTAGGGGGCGGTGCTCATCTCCGTTTCAAAGCTGAAGAGCCAGCGCTGTCCGAAGACGTCTCCATGGTGATGTGGCCAGCACATGACTAAATGCCAAAGGCGCACGGAACTCTGTTACCTTCCCACCAAAGGTGGTCCCTATTTTTCTACTTGCATTTTTTACCTGCTTTCGAACTGCTAGGTTGGCAGAAGCTGGGACAAGTAACGGGAGCTCACCCCGTTACGTGGCACTCGGGATTCGAACTGCTGAACTGCCAACCTTTCGATCGACAAGGTCAGCGTCTTAGCCACTGAGCCACCGGTCAGTCAAATTCAAATACACTAAGCCAAATTCAGATCAGAGGTTAACTCAGTTTCTTCCACATTTCGATCTATTTAATCCAGATTGAGCATTTCTTCTGCCTCCCAATCGGCCCTTTCAAGGACCAAATATCAAAAATACACTAATCAAGGTGTCCCGAATAGATTTTCATCACTCAGCCTTGACTTCCAACTACTACAAGGCTACAGTAAAGGTACCGAAGCAGGATGATTTGAAGTCCTTCTCTGTGCACCTAAATTCATCACTGCCCACACTCCGGGACTGCACAGGTTGCATTGCAACGGCATCACACCAAGCGGACCAGGGAGAATGAATGCGCTTGCTTCTCCATTTACAGCAGATCTTTTTGCATTATTCCAGGTTAGAAATAAAACTTATTTTTTGCAAGCCCCTCACGCTTCCCCTCGTGAAAGCAAACTCGTGGGTTCCCCAAAAAGCTTCCTCCCTGTCGATCCAAACTTCATCCAGGAGTTCCTATCTGACTCCCTCACTTGCAAAGCAGACTACTCCATGCAGATCTTTTGCATCCTGGTTAGAAAGAAACCTCTCTTTTTTTTTGCAAGCCCCCCCTCTGCGCTTTCACATGTGAAGGCAAACACGCGAATTCCCTAAAAAGCTTCCTCCCCATCGATCCAAGCTTCACCCAGGAGTTTCTATCAGACTCCCTCGCTTGCAAAGCAGACGGGCGGCTGCAAAAAAAAAAAAGAGAGACCCTGGACCCTGATGCCCGAGGCTGCTCCCGGAGAACCTTCGTGGGGACCCTCACAACCCCCATCTGGCTGCTCCCCCAAAGTGTCGGTTAAAGGTTAGCCATCACTGGACTATACAGGGGAGACTATCGCCCAGCCCAAAAAAGAACAAGATTCTGCCTTCAGAAGTTGTGGGAGCTTCATCACTGAAAGCTTTCAAGAAGAGACTGGACTGCCATCTGTCAGAAATGGCGTAGGTCAGTGGTTCTCAACCTGTGGGTCGCGACCCCTTTGGGGGTCGAACGACCCTTTCACAGGGGTCGCCTAAGACCATCGGAAAACACATATTTTCAATGGTTTTAGGAATAATTTTATGGTTGGGGGTCACCACAACATGAGGAACTGTATTAAAGGGTCGCGGCATTAGGAAGGTTGAGAACCACTGGTGTAGGGTCTCCTGCTTGGGCGGGGGGGGGGGCGGGTTGGACTAGATGACCTCCAAGGTCCTTTCCAACTCTTGTTATTCTATATTCAATGGAACTGATCACCTTCAGAAGTTGTGGGAGCTTCTTCCCTGGAAGCTTTCAAGAAGAGACTGGACTGCCATCTGTCACAAATGGTGTAGGGTTTCCTGCTTGGGCGGGGGGTTGGACTAGATGACCTAACAAGGTCCCCTCCTAACTTGTTATTACTCTGTTTAAAAAAAAAAGCGCCGAAGAAGCCGCGCGCATCATCCTCGCGGATGGTAGCCCGAAGGAAGACACGCCCCCACGCCCTCCCACACGGGCATGGAGTACGGATTGCCTAGAACGGCGAGGGTCCGCTTTCCCAGCATGGCGTCGCGGGCTCGCGCGCAGGAGGCCAGGCGCCGCCGCGCGTGCGCAGAAGGGGGAGTGGGGGAAACCACGGTCTTTTCTGAAGGGACGGGTGACCGGGGATCCCCGCAAGCCCGTCATGTTCCGCTACCGTCTAGCCGCGCGAGCGGCTCAGGGGCTGGGGCGAAGGTCGTGTTTTGTGGCGGGGCCAGGTGAGAGGAGCTTTGCTGTGTGTGAGTGGGAGGGGGGCGAGACGGACGGAGGGGTGCAGAAGCCGCGGACCCCCCCTCCCCTCCCCCACTCATCGGGGTGGGGGGTCTCTCTTGCCATTCCCCCTCCTTTAGCGGCCCTCATTGGCTCAACCCAGCCCGCCTCTTAAAGCACCCCCACCCCCCGTAGAGAATACCCCCCCATTCCTCCCGAGCGAAATCCAGTGGCCGCGAGTTCCGCAGGATCCGCTGAACGGCCTTGCTTGCCCGTCCGTCCTCTCTCTCGACGCCAAGGTCGTGTGACAAGGCGCGGGACGGAAGTGGGTGCCCGTCCGACGGGGCAGCTTCTGCTCCAGGGTCCCCTTCCCCGGGGAGGAAGGTGGAGAAAGGCGGGTGGGGGGCTCCGCAGATGGAGAGGTGGGGGGGGAAATTGAGGAGCCCCGGAGGGCGCCAGGTTGGAGGAGCCTCCTTGCACAACCTGGTTTTTTTGGGGGGTGGGGGAGGGGGGAGGTATGTCAGGTGAACTCCTGATCTGGCTTTGAAGCTGGGCTGTTGCTAGATCGACCAGGCTGAAATTGGCTAAATCCCTATGGAGGCTGTCAATCATCCAGGGTTGTCAATCAGTCCAGGTCTTGCGGTTGTCCCAAAAGTGTTTTTCCAAAAGGCAACTGGACTTTTCTTTGGGTTTTTTTCCCTTTGAAAACGTTTGGCTTCTCCTCCAAGAAGTTTATTCAGCTCTATGAAGTGCTAGTTTGTATTTATTTATCTATATCTAGCTATCTGTACCTACCTATCTATCTATATCTACTTGTCTGTCAGTCTGTCTGTCAGTCTGTCTGCCTGCCTGCCTACCTACCTACCTACTTACGTGCCTACCTACCTACTTCTATCTAGCTACCTAGCTAGCTAGCTATCTATATCTATCTATCTATCTATCTATCTATCTATCTATCTATCTATCTATCTATCTATCTCTACCTATCTACCTACCTTCCTACCTATCTATCTGCCTGTCTACCTACCTATCTACTTACTTGCCTACCTACCTACCTCTATCTAGCTATCTATCTATACCTACCGATCTACCTACCTACCTACCTACCTACCTACCTATCTATCTATCTATCTATCTATCTATCTATCTATCTATCTATCCTGTTTCCCCCAAAATAAAACATCCCCTGATAATAAGCCCAATCAGGCTTATTTTGGCAATAAGGCCAAGCGCTTATTTCAGGGTTCAAAAAAATATAAGACAGGGTCTTATTTTTGGGAATCATGGTATCTATCTATCTATCTATCTATCTATCTATCTATCTATCTATCAAACATAAGAGAACAGATACAAGCATAAACATGATTATGTATACATGAAATGGATATGAATAAAAGGAAACATTAGGACAGGGACGGTAGACACGTTGGTGCGCTTATGCAGGCCCCTTACAGACCTCTTAGGAATGGGGTGAGGTCAACAGTAGACAGTTTAAGGTTAAAGTTTTGGGGGTTTGGGGAAGAAACTACAGAGTCAGGTAGTGCATTCCAGGCATTGACCACTCTGTTGCTGAAGTCGTATTTCCTGCAATCGAGTTTGGAGCGGTTTACCTTGAGTTTGTATCTATTCTTTGCTCGTGTATTGTTGTGGTTAAAGCTGAAGTTGTCATTGGCAGGTAGGACTAAAGAAGTTAAAGAATTCTAGTTGAACTAAAGAAGCTTCTTGGGAGAAGAAGCAGAAATGTTTTCAAGGGGAAAAAAACCCCAAAGAAAGACCATTTGCCTTTTTAGAAAAGCACTTTTGGGACTGAAATCCATGTTTGTTTGTTTAAAAAAAAAACTTCCAGCTGTTCCTCTGCCTTGTCTTTGCAAAAGGCCACTTTCCCATTCCACGGAAGTCAAACGTCTTCCGAAGTTTCAGAACAGGGCTTGTAAAAGAGACATCAAAGTTGTCTGTCATTGCGGTTTGTATTTGTGTGTGTGTGTGTGTGAAACTTGGCTTATTTATTCCTCAAAGGCCTTTGTTGGTATTTGTGAGTTGTATTCAGGTGGTCCTTGACTTACAACGGTTCATTTGGTGAACCGTTGGAAGTTACGACGGCACTGAAAAAAAGTGACTTAGGACCGTTTTTCACACTTATGACCCTTGCAGCATCCCCCATGGTCGCATGATTTACATTCAGATGCTTGGCAACGGACTCACATTTATGACGGTTGCAGTGTCACGGAGTGCAACCTTCTGACGAGCAAAGTCAGTGGGGAACCTAGATTCACTTAACTGTGTTACCAATTTAAAAACTGCAATGATTCATTTAACAAATGAGAGAAGTCGTGAAATGGGGCAAAACTCACTTTAACGATTTGTCACTTAACGACATAAATTTTGGGCTCAATTGTGGTCGTAAGTTGAGGACTTCCTGTATTCTATCAATGCTTGTTCTCCTTGGTTATACTAGGCCTCTTGAATTAAGTCTCAGTGCACAGGGAGTATTGCACAAGTGCGGTCTGTCTATAGGTGTTTAGATTTTATAGGTTAAAACTGTTATCTCCCAGATCAGGGGTCAGCAACCTGTGGCTCTGGAGCTGCATGTGGCTCTTTCACCCCTCTGCTGCGGCTCCCTGTCACTCAAAATATGTGTTACAACTGCTAATGTGCAACACCCGCCGGCACGCAATTTATTGAGTTTTTCAACCTCCGGTAGGCCAACCATGGATAAATCCAAGAAAAGAAAAGTTTCAGAAGAAAACAGAACGTTTAATTCGACTACATATGCTAGTTTTGTAGCCCCTCAAGAAATAGTCAGGCACGGGAAGGGTTTTGTGGCTCCCGGTGTTTTCTTTTCTGTGGGAAATGGGTCCAAATGGCTCTTTGAGTGTTTAAGGTTGCAAACCCATGTCCCAGATCAATGTGTCTGTTTGCCAAATGTCACCAATTGAGAAAGAAATGGACAAAACTTAACGATTTCATATAAAACTATCCTGATCTTATTTCAATTATTTGCTCTCTATGTCTTATATGAAACAATTGAAGCTGTTACTTGTAATAAGAAACTTACCAAGTCATAATTGTTACCCAGCAAGAAACGGGTAACATTTAAGACACTATTAAAGAAGCCCCATTAAGATAATTAAAATAATGAGAAGATCAAGGGCGCCTCCTGTCTAAATTCTGTTTTATTCGAACTCTGAACTCGGATCGTAGATTATCATGCGTTGCTTTGAACAGTGGTTTAAGCGCACCTCATGCGCATTCCTTTGCTTCTTGCAGGCAACCCCAAACAATTAAAGTTATTCTTTCTATTTTTAATTTAACGTAATAGACCAGTTAAGGTAAACATTCTAAACTCTAACTGTGTGAAAGATAAGGGGGAGAGAGCACGAACCTGAAGTTTGGTATGGCATGTTCCCACTTGCACATGGCACCCTGGGAACTGTTAGCTTAAGCAATCTTGGCCCTGCTGGCATGAGACCATCTGTTTCATAGTATATCAAATTAATGCTCAAATTAATCGTAAGAGAACGAAAATGGATGCAGGAATTTTATTCTGACCATCTGCTTCTGAGAAGAGGGCTACCGTTGTGTGAGCCCAACTTTAAGGGGTGTTCAACCTTTTAAGACTCATGGACTTCAACTCCCAGAATTCCCCAGCCCCGCTTGCTAGATGTGTGTGATGTCAATCACAGTCGTCTTTGGCCAGTCAGCTGGTTGTCATGGAAGCAAGGCCTTGTGGTAGGTTTGGCTTTCTTTTCGTCCATGGTTTTATAAAAGTGCATGACTGACAATCTTCCTTCCTAATAAATTGTGGTTCCAGGCCTCTTTCAGCGATGGAAGATTCCCTCAGAAAGACAGCCCTGCAGGCAAATGACGACCTCTAATTATTCATGGCAGCAGAACAAAACTCTCTATACCTCCGTGGCGTTGGGCATCTTCGCAATTGGAAATGCGTTTTATGTAAGTAGACTCTGGATGACCGAGAAACGGAACCCAATCTGCTCTAACAAGGTGGCTATCCTAGCCTTTAATCTTTCTTCCCATGGTTTCCTTCCCTCTCCCCGAAGTTAGAAATATTGAGAAATTGGGATGATTGGGGGGGGGGGGGAAATTCTGCTGCCATATCCCAAATAGGCAGAGTGGTGGCTCAGTGGTTAAGATACTCGGCTTGTCAGCTGGAAATCCGGCAGCCCAGGTTTGAGACCCGAGTGCCACGTGACAGGGTGAGTTCCCATCCTCGCCTCAGCTCCTGCCAATCTAGCAAAAATGTTTAAAGATAAATCAGCTAAATGTTGGAAACGTCATCAGCTACCAGAATCTTATTATCATATGTGGTGGACATGTCCAGAAGCAAAAAATTATTGGAATAAAATTAAAACATGGTTGGAAGAGATGATACAGTTACGTATTGAATTTAAACCAGAGCTGTTCCTATTGGGTATTCTTCCAGAAAAGATTAGTAAGGAAAATACTTATTTGATTATACATGTAATAACAGCTGCAAGAATTGTTTATGCTCAAAATTGGAAAATTGGAAAGCAGAGAAAATACCTTTGGAAGATGAGGTGATAAAAAAAATTATGGATTATGCAGAAATGAATAGATTAACTTTAATGATTAAAGATAGAGAAGAGAGAGAGAGTATTATAGAATATGGAACTGTTTTTATTATTGGTTGGGAAAGAGATATAAAAGATAAAAGTTTTATGATTATATTTAAAAATTTGAAAGGCAGATTTTTGTCTTAGTAAGGAGATACTAAAATGGTTTGTATAAAGATCAAGATAGAAGAAATTTCCTTTTTTGGAAGTAGAAGAACGACCGAAGATAACACCGAGATGTCACAGGGAGGGGGCGACAGATGTACTAAATGTTTGTTTGTTTTTATAAAAAATAATAAAAAGTTATATTAAAAAAAAAAAGTTAAAAAAAAAGCCTCTGATGATCGCGCGGCTCAGCTGGGATCGTCAGAGGCTTCTAAAAGCATTTTTTTCTGCTTTTAAAAGGTTTTTTAAAAAGCCTCTGATCACAGCTGAGCAATGCTTTTAAAAGAAAAGAAAAAAAGATTGCGCACCACAGCTGATGACCCCCCCTTGTGCGCTGTTCTACTTACCGCATGCCTCCTTTTGGCGTGCACTGCGCACGCCACCTAGCATTTGGTGTGTGGTGCGCATGTGCAGCCAGAGAACCGATAGTAAACCAGTTCAGATTTCAACAGTGCCCTGTAGGGTTATGAAAAACATTACTGTTGAAGAATTCGCAAAGCAACCCTTGAGAGCACATTAAAAGCGATTGAGAGTAGTTAGGAAATAACACAGCCAACATACAGATACACTGAGTTGTGTTTACGTTAAGGAAATAGTAATAAGGCACAATCCATTAAATAGTCCAGTTCATTCACATATAAATCAATAGATAGTAAAACAATAGGCCAGGGATAGTCCAATAACAAAGTCTTCTTACCAGTCGTTGTTGTCATACATGATAATGGTTCTTCTATATTTGCAAACAGTAGCAAACAGAGCAAAACAGCAAAGATATCAGCAAAAAGAAGCAAAGAGAAACAAACCAGGTTTCTAGCTCCCTTTCAAGGACTTTGGCTACAGAGCTATCCAATCAGGACACAGTATGATGCAATACAGCAATACAGCAGTCTTAAAGCTATATTGATGGTTTATATATTGTCAACCCAACAAGTTAGGTAAAATCATTTCCTAACAGTTAGACCTTTTCGTTGTACAGGCTTACGTGATTTTGAAGAGGGCCCGACTGCGAGATGTAGACCGTGCGGAGAGGCACGAACGCATGGATCGCCAGATGAAATCCCTTTCAGGTAGGAGCCAAGTTGTAGCAGATTGGCTTTTAGAGCTAGGATCTGTAGGTTTTCTGTGTTAAGGAAGAATTCTAAGCGGGTTTTTAGCACTTGAGAATGCATGAAACTTCCATGGGAATGTAAGGTAGCCTTAGTTTTCCATAAATGTAGGTTCAGACTTTGGAGCAATAGACCCCGATTAGACCTACTGGCAGGTCAGAGAAGACAACATTGTGAAGTTCTTAAATAGTAAACAAAGCAACAATTAACAATAGTACTTAGTAAAGCGCTTCACAATGCCTTACAGCCCTCTCTAAGCGGTTTTACAGAGTCAGCATCCTGCCCCCAACAATCTGGGTCCTCATTTTACCAACCTTGGAAGGATGGAAGGATGAGTCAACCTTGAGCTGGTGGGAATCGAACTGCTGGCAGTGGACAGAGTTAGCCTGCAAGACTGCATTCTAACCGGAAGGAAGGAAGGAAGAAAAGAAGGAAAGGAAGGAAGGGCAATACCACTTATATACTGCTTCACAGTGCTTTACAGCCCTCTCTAAGCAGTTTACAGCGTCAGCATATTGCCCCCCAACAAACTGGGTCCTCATTTTACCAACCTCGGAAGGATGGAAGGCTGAGTCAACCTTGAGCCAGTGAGACTCGAACTCTTAGCAGGGGGCAGAGTCAACCTGCAAGAATGCATGCAAACCCTCAAAATAAAAGAGGACTACAAAAATTTCGAAGATATGGAAGCTAAATTTACTCACAGCCTGAGAAAGAATATGAGACAAAGTTTTCAGTCCCGGTAGCGCAGCTCATCTCAATGCAGTCAGGGGATTTCCCATTATTTATTAAATTGATATGCCACCCATCTTACCGAGCAACTCCGGGAGGCTCATGGAATGAAGGAAACTAATGGAGAGAAACTCTTAATGGCAGCAAGGGAAACGGAATAAACTATCACGATATTAGGACCGAGCACTTATTAGCTGTACCAGACAAGTGTAAATAACAAGCACGTTGCATGCTCTGTGTCATAAAATTGCACCCTGTGGAACCTGTGTTTGATATCCTGCCAGACTGTATCTTCTCTCTTTTTAGAAGGAGAATCTTCCTCCCAAGACGCTAAAGGTAAGCAAGAGTCCTTAAAAGCAAGATATGGTGCATGTCCCACCACCATCAAGCCAACTTTTTGTCCTATAACACCCGGCGAAGACAAAACAATTCTTCTTCCACTCTGATGTAGAGTCACACAGCAAAAGTAGAAATAAAACACAAGGGCAACTGGGAATTTTACATTTTGCTTCTGTGGAGTTGGTCATTTTTGGTGGACTTTGGACCCTTTGGCGAACTTGGGAAATGCCTAATATTGCACAATATTAAACTGTAGATCAGATAAACTGACCTACAAGGCTTCGCTTTGATGCCTTCAGAGTCCCTTTAAAAGTCGCTGCTAAACTGTGAGAACGTCATCAAAAGATAAAAGAATCACACACCTATGAAAAAGAATACATGCCGTTGAGATAAATCACTGCTTTAATGAACTACCGTGTTTCCCCAAAAATAAGACCCTGTCTTATATTTTTTTGAACCCTGAAACTTTCCTTTCCTTTCCTTTTTTTTGGGGGGGTGGGGGGAGTGAAGAATTCAGTTTTGTTCAGGATATTTTTATTCCTTCATGCAGCCGTACCGGCAGGCCCTCGTCCGGAAGTCCCGCCCCATGCTCCTTTCCTGCTGATCGGGGGAGGCACCGCCGCATTTGCTGCTGCCAGATCCATCCGGGCTCGAGATCCCGGGGCTCAGGTAAGCCACCGCCCCCCCTCAACGCCCCCCAGTTTCTCACTCTTAACTTGGTGGCTTTTTCTGTGGCTTGTTAAGGTGTCGACTGACGTGTTGCTGTGTTCCCACACTCCAGGTGCTAATAGTCTCCGAAGACCCAGAACTCCCCTACATGCGCCCTCCTCTCTCCAAGGAGCTTTGGTTTTCCGAAGATGCGGACGTGACGGAAACATTGCGGTTCAAGCAATGGAACGGCAAGGAGCGGAGGTGGGCTTTTGCCTTTTCCCGAAACGATAAGAGCTAGTCCTCGACTTAATGACCATTGGTTTAGTGACCGTTTGAAGTTACGACGACACTGAAAAAAAGTGAACTTATGATCATTTTTCACACAACCATTGCAACCTCCCCACGATCAAGTCATCAAAATTTGGATGCTTGGCATCTGACTGTTTTTCACGCTTAATGACCATTGCAGCATCCCCATGGTCACATGATTTACGTTCAGATGCTTGACAACTGACTCATATTTATGACGGTTGTGGTGTCCCGGTTTCATGTGCTCCTCTTTTGCAACCTTCTGACAAGCAAAATCAATGGGGAGGCCAGATTCACTTAACAACCGGGTTACTAACTTTTAACAACTGCAATGATCCACTTAACAACAGTGGCAGGAAAAGTTGTTAAAATGGGATGAAGCCGCCTTAACCAGTATCTCGCTTAGCAATGGATAATTTGGGCTCAGTTGTTGTAAATCGAGGACTACCTGCAGTCGTGGGATGCCCAAGTTTAAAACCTCCATCCAGGAATCCTCAGAGAAGACATGGCTGCATCGACGAGAAGTGACTCCTATCCTCACAGAAAAAAAAAAAAATCACAGCAGTTCCTCACAAAATAATTGGTTTTCTTCCTCTTAACTTCCCTTCCTTCCTTCCTCTCTCCTCTCTGCAGCGTGTACTTCCAGCCACCCTCTTTTTACATATCCCCTCGCGACCTGATGTTTGTAGAGAATGGTGGAATAGCCGTCCTCAGCGGAAGGAAGGTGAGTGGAACAAGGATCAGAACTGCTAATGCTAACTCTTCCAATATCTCAGGGGCTGCCCCAAAGAAGAGGGAGTCAAGATATTCTTCAAAGCCCCTGAGGGCAGGACAAGAAGCAATGGGTGGAAACTAATCAAGGAGAGAAGCAACTTAGAACTAAGGAGAAATTTCCTGACAGAACAATTAATCAGTGATTGTTCCAACACTGGAAGTTTTTAAGAAGAGGTTGGATAACCATTTGTCTGAAGTGGTGTAGGGTTTCCTGCCTAAGCAGGGGGTTGGACTAGAAGACCTCCAAGGTCCCTTCCAACTCTGTTATTCTGTTATTAACTCCAGCTGCCTTTGGTTTGTAACCAATTTTTACTCTGTCCCATTCATTTTTCTTTCTGCGTGCAAGGACAGCCAAAACATTCAAAGCGCACCGTACATAAAAACATAAATACTTTCTGGCCATCCCTAGTAACACTACTCTTGTAGGACAATTGTTCTGATTTGGTGAAAAGGAGCACAGATGGCACAAAATCAAAATTTGTTGAGCAAGCCACGGTGGCCCAACACTGAACCATAGGTGTTCTGACCCAGATCCCCAAACCCGACAAACCCTCTGACACGAACTCAAAAGATTCCTTTATTAGGAGTGCTGGCAGCCCTGGCAAAAAGTTTATCTGACAGGCTAACAAGTCCTTCCGGCCAGAAAGTGAGTAGTTGTCTGCCACATCTATTCAGCTCCGCCCCCTGCCTTTTATCCCCAGAGCTAGGGTGGGGCTTTGCTAGCAGTGGTGGCTCTTCCGTCCCAAGGATCAGCCCATAGATTTCCACTGTTCTCCTCTCCTCTGCCTTCTCCGCATCTGCGTGTCAGGCACTGGACCCAGCTGTTCCTCCTCTCCCTCATCAGCCACCTCCAGACCTGGGGGCTGTTGACTCTCCATCTGAGGGCTGACGGACGCCTCTCTCTCTCTGCCAGCTCCATTCCCTCTTCCCCCTCGGAGCTCTCAGGTTGCCTTGATGCTGACCCTGACTCCCACACTTCCACCTCCTCCTCTGAGTTGACTGCTGGAGGGGCCGACAGGCCACAACAATAGGTCCACCCAAGACATTCAGTCAAAGCTAACTTGGATACGTTATGGCTGTGTGTGAGTGCAACTTAGCCAGTGTAATGTTTTTGACAGAGGTGGGGGGGGGGCGATGCTTTTTATAGCTTTGACGTGGATGCCTAGATTTATTGGACCAGTCCTGGTTAGGGGTGAGCTCTGTCTCTGCTCCAGAGATGCGGAGAGTCATTCTGAACCCAGAGAAACAGGAGCCTTGTTTGATTTGCAGGTGGTCCATATGGACGTCAGAGGCAACACTGTGAAACTTGACAACGGCCTGCAGATCGCCTATGACAAATGCTTAATTGCTACAGGTGAGGACCTACTAGGTTGACTTTATTTCCTCCCCCACTCGGGCTTCTAAGGCAGGGGACCACAAACCCCGGGTCGTGGATCAGTACCGGACCGCGGCATGCCAGCAACCGGGCCCCGCAAACAAGTGAAGCCCCATCCGCGGGATGCAGGCAGCACACAAAACCATGCCCCTTTTGGTCCACAGGAAAAAAAACCACAGAACCAGTCTGGTACCCAAAAGGTTGAGGCCACTGTTCTAAGGCACTCCAATCCAGTAGGACTTTCCCTTTTGAGGGGGGAGGGAGAGGGGATGTCATAGGCACACGTAGTAGGGACAAATGTTGTAGATGATCCTTGGCTTGCAACCAGAATTGGGACCGGAATTTCTGTCATATGTCAATGTTCTGGCAAGGCAAGTAGTCACATAACCAGACTCAATTTTAATGACTTTTTTTTTTTTTTACCAAAGTTGTTAAACAAATCACGGTGTTCATTTAGCAAATTACACGGTTGTTAATGAACCTAGCTTCCCCAACTGACATGGTTTGTCGGAAACTGGCTAGGAAAGTCGCAGGTCCCGATTAGGTGACCACAAGATGCCGCAAATACTAGCCGGTGGCCAAGTGCGGTGTCCTCCAGAGTTGCGATCACGTGATCATGGGGGTTTGCGAGGGGCATAACTTTGAGACGGAAGTCACTTTTTCTGAGGCCGTCATAACTTTGAAGCATCTTGAATGGGTCATAAGTGGAAGACTGCCTGTAGTTACATTTATTTGATGACATGATTGTATATAATGGTTTCAGTTTCACTGCCATTTGCTACAGACTAGGGGTGAAATGCTACCGGTTTGCACTGGTTCGGGAGAACCGGTAGTAACAAAAAAGCTACAGATTCCTCTGAACTGGTATTTCCAATGATCAGCTGTGCCGCGTGATTTATATTTGCTAGAAAGCAGGAAATCCTGCTTTCTAGTGAATCTAAATCGCGCGCACAGCTGTTTCCCCCCCCCCCACTGTTCTACTTACCTTGTTAAGCCTTCACGCACATGCATTTGACACGTATTGTGCGCAGTGTGTGGTGTGCATTGCACATGCAGCGTGCTTTTGGCGTGCACTGCACATGCGTGCACATAGCACGCATTTGGCACGCACCACGCATGCTCAGGCAGGGAACCGGTGGCAATCCGCGGAGGATTTCACCACTGCTACAGACACTCTTGGGTGATGGCCAACCGACCCAGGTCCTGAAGAGCTTTGATCTAAAGCCCAGATGTGAACTTATTTTATCTTCTGTTCTTAGGTGGTTCTCCAAGGAACCTTCCTGTGCTTGAGAAGGGAGGTCAGGAGGTGGAAAAGAGGCTCACGCTCTTCAGGAAGGTAATCTGAGGAGGTACCTTTATTGTTTGGGCTCATTTACCTCTTAATTTCATAAGTGTATAATTAACAGAGTTTTCGATTTTTTTTTTTTAAAAAACGCATTAAAATTTAGTTGATTCTATTTCATATATACGTTATTTGGCTGATCGCTGCATTTCAATGAGCAGAAAGAGAAAAAATAGGAATTTTATTAAACATGACGATTAAAAAGAAAAACTAATGCGAATCCGCACCATTTCATTGCAGATTGAGGATTTCCGTTCACTAGAGAAAATTTCCAGGGAAGTCAAGTCAATCACTATTATTGGTGGTGGTTTCCTAGGGAGTGAGTTGGCCTGTGCTCTGGGGCGAAAAGGTGAGTAGGGTCACCCAGAAAGAGCAGCTGTAAGACCTGAAATTAAGTGGCTGTTACATTTTTTTTATTAAGTTATTGGAACCGGTAACCTCAAATGTATCCAATTCCTTGTTTTACCTTACGAAGTTTCAACACATCTATCAGTAGGAACATTTATTATCTTAATGAAGAGAGGTCTTCTAATTTTCTATGGCCTATCAGGATTGTGTTTAATAATAATAATAATAAAAATGATGATGATGATGATGAAGATACTTGGTTGATACCTCGGACGCTGGCAGCAACTCGTATCAGCCATTAGCACCAGTCAATGGTATTTGGGACACATTTTTAAATGTCCAGTTGACTGGACAACTTATTAAATAAATAAATAAATAAATAAATAATAATAATAATAATAATAATAATAATAATAATAATAATAATAATAATGATGATGACAGTATACACAGCAAACGAGATGACCGTGCTGGATTTCATATCCCAAATCACTAGTCGAACACTTCCCAAGCGTTTAGGACTGCGTGATGTATCGGTGGATTATGTGAGCAGATCCCAGTAAGGTGGCCTTCTGCAGCTGACCTAGTATTATTATTATTATTATTATTATTATTATTATTATTATTATTATTATTCAACAGATAATGCTGCCCTATCTGATGAAATTTATTTTGAAACACTTGGGTGTCCTTTTGTCTTTTGATTTTCCCTCAGTCCTGAATTTTGCCTCAGTTCTAGTTCTCAGTTCACTTTTAAAAAAATTGCCCGGCACAACAGGGCGTTTCTTCAGATACTGAATTCCTACTCCCATGTATTTTTGGTACTCTGGCATTAACCCAGCTAAATAAATCAAGTTTTTTTTATTACAGCCTAGCACCGTGATGGCAAACCTATGATATGCGTGCCAGAGGTGACACGCAGAGCCCTCTCTGAGGGCATGCATGCAGCTGCCGGCTGCTCTTCTGGTTTCTGGCGTGCCTGCCAGCTGGTCTTCACAGGTGCCAGAGCGCTGGAAAACGGCCTGAAACCAGCCAAAAAACAGACCATTTTGGGGGCCATTTTCCAGGCCATTTTCTGGCTGTTTTGGGGGACATTTTTTGGCGGCCTGTTTTTGGCCTGAAAATGGCTCTGAAAACGGCCCCCAAAATGTCCAAAAAACAGGCTATTTTTCGGGCCGTTCTCAGGGCCGTTTTCGGGGCAAAAATGGCCTAAGAACAGCCAAATAAACGGCCTGAAAATGGCCAAAAAACAGGCATGCACGTACTGGCCAGCTGGTCCTCAGGTTTGGGCTGAACCACGTTCCGGTTTGGGCACTCGGTGTCGAAAAGGTTCACCATCACTGGCCTAGCACATTAGTTTTCTTCGATGCCCGAAGAAAAAGAAACACCAGTACTCTCTGGCAGCTGGCTGACTTTATAAACTCCTCTGTTTCCAAACAATTCAGCCTGGATTCATTGGTGTGGCCTCTCAGTGGCCTTTGTGCCTAGCCTTTATTTAGTGTGTGTGTGTGTATTGTCCATGTGTTTAAATATTTGCACTTGATCTTCAGGGGTTTTTTTTTCCACTTCAAGGCAGCTAGCAATAAGCAAACAAGGAAAAAGCCACAATATATGTGTCAAATCAAAAAAGAGGAAAGAAAAAGACAAGAGAACAAAACAAAAGCACAGGAGCAATAAAGTTTAAAAAAATAGGCATATTCCTATGCACCTTTCCTGCCAAAATATGTCGAGTGTCCTCCAGATGTCTACAAATGATAAAACTCAGTCTGGGCATCCACAGGCAGAAGGGCTTTTTCTTGGTTACTTTCTGCCTAGTAAGAAAAGTGGAGTGAAGTTGTCAATGATCGTCTGTTAAAAGAGAGGCATGTTTGCAGGGTCCATGGAAGCTCCTGGTGTCCAAATTCCAGACTTGAACGAATCACTCCCAGAAAAATCACAATAGCCAGCCTAAGTTCTCCCCTTCCCTTTGCAGCGCAGTCGAAGGGCCTTGAGGTCATCCAGATGTTCCCAGAGAATGGCAATAT
This sequence comes from Pantherophis guttatus, assembly GCF_059756535.1. Classification (NCBI taxonomy): domain Eukaryota; kingdom Metazoa; phylum Chordata; class Lepidosauria; order Squamata; family Colubridae; genus Pantherophis; species Pantherophis guttatus. Next base: position 14,679,894 of record NC_142074.1, on the reverse strand, counting down.
GGGCAGAGTCCTTCCTGAATACCTGAGCGACTGGACCACTAACAAAGTCAAGCAAGGTGAGACTGCCAACTTGCTTTCTTTTCCACCACTGCTCTAGTGCTGCTGGGGGCTTTTCTTTTTGCAACCTGGGGGGGGTCTCAGCTGGCTTGGCCTGGTTTCAAGGCTGCCCTTTGCTTTTGTGGTTCAGAGTTGCCTCCACCACCTTCTCTAGGTCAGGTTTCGATGCTATCTCAAAATAAATGAACTTCCAAACTGCCAATCTTTAAAGAAATTTCCTCTTTATTCCAGCACAGCAACCTGATCCTGACTCTTCGCGGTCAATACTGACCTTTGCCCCCCAATCCCTCCCTTTCCGATCCCCAATTCTCTGCTTCTCATTGGCTATCTTCCAAGTCACTCTCCTGATTCCTTTTCCGCCAGATCACAGGAATGTTTCCCCCTTCCTCATCTCCGAGGAGACCGAATCTTCAAAGGGATTTAGCAGGCAAAAGTTCAGGCTTCATCCTCCCTTTTCTATGTCAGTGCTGAGATGCTGACACTCTACCTGTTGAGTGACAGGCCATCTCTGCTGTTCAGCTCTGGAAAGCTTAGCCAAGATTCCAGGCCGGTTTCCTTAGGGTTGGTGGGCCATAGCAATCTTCCAGCTCTAGCTGCAGTAAAGCTGTTGAAAATAGCAAAGGCAGCTAACGATGAACCACAAATCATCATCATCATCATCATCTTTTAACTACCCCATAATCCCTTGCGGGGTGGAATCCGGACAACTAAATGGAGCTAGCAGAGTGTTTTAATGGCCAGATGCCCTTCCTGTCACCGATGCGGAGTTTTGTTCAGCAGATATATTCTCAAGTGTGCCCCCGAGAGAGAACTATCTGCCTCTACCTAGGATCATCTGATAATACATACTTGGGCCTGGGTCACAACAGACTATTCTTTTCTAAGCAGAAACGTAGTGGGTTAAGCTGCCGACATATCTTTTGATGACCAGTTGCATAAATGGAGGGCGAGTTAGGCCAACCGTCTTCGTGGTCGTCTTCTTAGGAGGAGCTGGGTACAGCCAGACTCTTGGCTGCCATGAGTGCCTGCCTGCTAGCAGGAGAGCCCAAAGCCTCCCTGTTACTCCTTGTAGAGAGATTGTAGTTGCTGATGATGTCAGCCCGCTGCTTCTCCTCATCCTAAGACTGCAGCTTCTTTTGCCTTTCTCTTTTCAGAGGGGGTCGACGTAATGCCCAACGCTGTTGTGAAGTCAGTATCTTTAGCCGGGAATCGGCTGCTCATACAGTTGAAGGACGGAAGGAAAGTGAGTAATGCAAAATAACGCTTGCATATTTCTCGAGAGTTAGAAGGTCCCAAAGGTGCTTTTTTTTTCCCAAGAGGCCAGTGGACTTTCTGGTTTTTCTGTCGAAGATGTTTCGCTTCTCATCCAAGAAGCTTCTTCAGCTCATTCTTCAGAGCTGCTTGGATGAGAAGCGAAAACGATCCCATTGCGAACCGGTAGTAAAGGTAAGTAGAACCCACCCCTGTGTTAGATGCCTGTGAATTCCATATGCTGCAAACTCTGTGGAGCTTCCCAGAGGGGCCTTGTGACAATGTCTCTGCAGAAGCTATAAAACCTCTAAAGGGACCCAGTTTAGAAAACAATTTGATCTGTTTCACGGGCCCAAGCGTGGGAAATGGACACGAATTCAATATTCTTTGTTCACCTCCCCGTGCCTCTTACTATTGTTCCTCGGCGCAACCTGCCCCTTGGGGGCAGAGACGGCCCTTTGGCTCTTTGCATCCTAAAATCCCCTTTGAAATGCGTAATATAAACAGTTGTGTCTGCTTTTTCTTCTGCTCAGGTGGAGACGGATCATATTGTGGCAGCTGTGGGCTTGGAGCCCAACGTGGAGCTGGCAAAGTCGGCTGGCTTGGAGGTGGATTCTGATTTCGGGGGCTTTAGAGTTAACGCTGAGCTGCAGGCCCGCTCCAATATCTGGGTGGTAAGTTTGGATGACATCACAAAAACCTACTGTTCTGACATAGGCTTCCCCAGCAGCACGAAGCCGAGTCCGATAAACCCCCTTTTATTTAATTGACAGTGAATTCCTCTTCAACAAAGTCTTTCCTCTCCCACAGATAGTTCACAATTACCGACCTTTTTTAGGCTTGGAGAGCGGCCAGGCTGATATCTTTCAGACGCCACAATACTTGGCAAGAATGCAGAAATGAATTAATTGTCTCCTGCAAACTCCACTCCCCTTTCGCTCCTCTTTTATTCCCTCTGGGAGGGGCCCTTCATTGTCCACCTGTGGCCTTACTCCCAAGTCGACCCTTGTTCTTTAGCTGTTCCCTTCGTCTGGCAACTCTGCGCATGCGCACACTGGGAACAGGCTCCAGCTGTTCATCTGCCTCACTGATGTCTGACTCCGAAGGCAGCTGATAACTGGCATATGGCCTTTGCCTCAACTCTGCCTCCGACGCAGAGCCCTCGTCAGAGCCTTCCCCAGACTCCAGGACTGGCCCATGTTCCTCCCCAATCTCCTCACTGTCCGAATCTGCTGCCAGTTCCGCTGGCCGCTGGCGGGTCACACCTACAAAGGATCCTATCCAACATGTGGATCAGTCTTAGGGTCTGATAAGAACTTCTCAGATCCCACCGTCAAGCTTCAGCAGGTAGTCCTCAACTTACGACCGCAATGGAGCCAAAAATTTCTGTTGTTGAGTAAGTTTTGCCCCATTTTATGACTTTTCTTGCCACCGTTATTAAGCAGTCACTGCAGCTGTTAAGTTAGTAACACGGTTGTTAAGCGAATCTGGCTTCCCCCATTGTCAGAAGGTCGCCCAAGGGGATCTCATGACCCCGGGACACAGCGACCGTCATAAATAGGAGTCAGTGGCCAAGCATCTGAATTTTGATCACATGACCGCAGGGATGTGCTGCAACGGTCATAAGTGTGAAAAACGGTCATAAGTTCCTTTTTTTTCCAGTGCTGTTGTAACTTTGAACGGTCACTCAAGGAGCTATTGTAAGTCAAGGTCTACCTCAGGGGTCAGCAACCCGCCGCTCTGGAGCCGCATGTGGCTCTTTCACCCCTCTGCTGCGGCTCCCTGTTGCTCAAAATATGCATCATAACTGCCAATGTGCGACACCCACCGACACACAATTTATTAAACTTTTTGACCCCAGTAGGCCAACCATGGATAAATCCAAGAAAAGAAAAGTTTCAGAAGAAAACAAAACATTTAATTCAACTACATATGCTAGTTTTGTGGCCACTCAAGAAACAGTCGGTACGGGAAGGGTTTTTGTGGCTCCCGGTGTTTTTTTTTCTGTGGGAAACGGATCCAAATGGCTCTTCGAGTGTTTAAGGTTGCTGACCCCTGGACTACCTGTACTCCTTTCCCATTTGCCCCCTACAAACAAGCAAAGCCAGCAAGGGAAAAAAAAAATTGCTGGAAAGGATTTCCGTACCCCGTCCTTGCACCACCGCGACACGTGTCAATCTCACGCTCCTTTTCCCAAATGGAGAAAAAAATAATCCCAAAGTGAAGCCATCCCAGCAAACTTAAAAGGCGAGGGCGAAAATGCATTTTTGCTCTTGAATGTCGTCTTATCTGTCTCACCTTTCTCGTTTTTTTCTCTCTTCCCCCCCCCCCCCCCCCCCAACATACAGGCAGGAGATGCCGCATGTTTTTATGACATTAAGTTAGGCAGGAGACGAGTGGAGCATCATGATCACGCGGTTGTGAGCGGAAGGCTGGCGGGGGAAAACATGACCGGAGCTTCAAAGCCGTATTGGCACCAGTCCATGTTTTGGTAACTTTTCATTCCTTTTCATTTTTCCAGTCCAAGGGGCTGGGACTGTTGAGAAAAACGATACGGATTAGATTATGGATTAACAATGTTGGAAGGGACCTTGTACTGTAGGTCATCTAGTCCAACCCACACCCACCCCACACACCCCCCAAGCAGGAAACTCTACACCATTTTTGACCGATGGCAGCCCAGTCTCTTCTTGAAAGCTTCCAGTGATGAAGCTCCCACAACTTCCAAAGGCAACTTCTGTTCCAGTGATTGTTCTCACTGTCAGAAAATTCCTCCTTATTTCCAGGTTGAATCTCTCCTTGTTCAGTTTCCATCCATTATTCCTTGTATGGCCTTCGGGTGCTTTGAAAAATAGCTTGACCCTTTCCTCTCTGTGGCAGCCCCTCAGATATTAGAAGACTGCTATCATGTCTCCCCTGGTCCTTCTCTTCACTAGACTAGCCAGGCCCAGTTCCTGTAACCGTTCTTCATATGTTTTACTATCCGGTCCCCCTATACCTGGTACCTGGCAGCAGGGGAATACTCCACAGAGAGGGAACTAATAATGGCAGAGAGAAGCTACAAAAGATGGGGACTGAAAGAGGCCTGGATCCAGCCAAGGGCTGCAGGAAAAGAATTCCAGGTGGAAAAAAAAAACCCCATCTGTGCTTTCTTACACGCTGGGGAGGCAGCTGGGCGGCAACTCACAAGTTTGCTGATGCTGCCCACCCTCCACTGCCCTGGAGCCAGAAGAGAATGTGTGCAGCCCACCCTGTGCTTCCCAATGCACACACAGGCAGCACAGAATAAAATGCAGACACCTCTGGCCACAGCTGTTAAGAATCCTAGGTGTGCCTTGCCAGTCTTGTTTCTGTCTAGCTCTGTTCTGCTTGGATCTGCCATGAGTGAAGACACGCAGTGGTTGAATTCAGTCTGTGGCTGCAGGCACCCAGTGGGTGAATTCAATCCATGGCTGCAGGCACACAATGGGTGAATGCAGAATTTCCTTGCAAATCCTTCCTAAAGTTGTCACCGAGCTGTCATTTGTTTCATGACAGAAAGGAGAAATGCTAAACATACCGAAGGAATCGTCTTGATTATATGTAATTAATTTCATTATACTTAAAAGGAACGACTCACTTTTCAGTGATCTGGACTTTGCTCCCCGATGCCTTTCTGTAGATTTGTCAGCAAAACAATCAATATTTTGAGTGTAATTTGTGTCTGCGGAAGGATTTGGGTTTTTTTTTTTTTTTCTGGCACCAAAAAAGAACAGTGCTGCAGCATATGTTCATTTTAAGTCCAAAGGTTCAAAAAAAAATTAAAAGAGCTCCCTTTGTGTCAATAGCAAAATTCCCAATATTTGACCATTCCTTTCTAAACTAATCCCGATATTGTATGTTCTCCTGGCTTCATTTTAGGAGCGACCTCGGCCCAGACGTTGGATATGAAGCTATTGGCCTTGTGGACAGCAGTTTGCCCACCGTGGGGGTATTTGCTAAAGGGACAGCAAAGGACACCCCAAAATCTGCCACGGAGGAATCAGGTTAAGACTCTGAATTATGCTATAGGTGTTGTTATCCCATTGTGTGGACCAGGCTACCTGGGTACCATGGTTTATTATTTGTGTAAGCCTTCCTTCTTGCATGAACCTACCAATCCCAAATCTAGAATGTAAGGATTTGGGAGTGACCTCATCGGGCATTTACTCCACTCTCTCCTGCCAGTACATTGCAGGCAGATGCGCATCCAACTTCCGTTGAAACCACGCCTCCCCCCCCCCAGCAGAGAGGCCACCATCCCCTAAAGCAGTGATGGCTAACCTTTTTGCCATCGTGAGCCAGGAGCGGGAGGGGGGAGTGTGTGCATGCATGCCCACACCTATAATATGCGCCTTGCCCCCACGCATGTGCGCATGACCCCTCCCCCGCTCCTGGCATGTGATGGCATGGTAGTCCCTTTTTTCTCTCTCCTCAGCCTCCGGAGCCTTTCTAGGAGTTTGGGGAGGGTAAAAACAGCCTTTGCGGCCCCCCTGGAGGCCCTTCGGAGGCCGGAAACAGCCCATTTGCCAACTTCCGGTGGGATCGGAAGTCCTGTTTTTTGCTGTCCCCAGCCACCAGAGCCCAGGCTCCAGAGCCTTTCTAGGAGTCTGGGGAGGATGAAAACGGCCTTCCCCATCCTCCTGGAGGCCCTCTGGAGGCCAGAAACGGCCCGTTTGCCAACTTCCGGTGGGACCGGAAGTTGGGAAACGGACCATTTTCGGCCTCCGGAGTGGGGAAGGCCGTTTTTGCCCTCCCCAGACTCCTATAAAGGCTCTGGAGGCTGGGGAGAGAAAAAAACGGGCCTTCCCCACCACTCCCTGAGATCCTCCGGAAGCAGGAAACAGCCTGTTTCCCTACTTCTGGTGGGCCCAAAAAATCCGAAAATCAGCTGGCGTGCCGGAGTTGAACTCGCATGCCCACCAATAAGGCTGTGCATGCCACAGGTTCGTCATCACGGCCCTAAACAATCTGTTCCGTTGTGGCACTTCTCACCCTGAGGAATTTTATCCTGGTCCCCAGCCAACCTCTGCTTCCTTTTTGTCCTAATCTTTTGAAGCCACCATGAACAATTTTTTGCCATTTGTCAGGCCACAAGAGAGACCAGATCTGCACGCGAAGGTCCAATCAACTGTGATTTATTGCTATTCGTGCCTATGCAGTGGAATCTTCTCAACTCACTGCCAGCACCTGCTTGGAGTTAGATAAGGATCAATGGAATTCGAGGGGAGGTTGGATTTAGTTTGCTTACGACTACCTAGAGATTCTAGGCTGAGCCCTCTTTTAATTCCAACCCCAGGTTCTGCCACTCGTCCTCCTACACATACAATTTCTTATTTGGCCTTTATGTGCTTCAACACTGCTGTTACCCTAGTTTTCTTATCTCCAGACTGAGTACATCCAAATATCTCAACCATTCTCAATAGATATTCCTTTGAAGGCTCTTAACAGACTTCAGCGCTGCCCTCTGGACACACTCCGATGTGTCAGTGTAATGTGGTTAATTCAGGTTTAGGGCGTAGCATGCTATGGGGAAGTAGCCTCTTTATCTCTAGGGCTGAACAAGCTACTCATTTCTACCCAACGGAAATAAAAGCATCCGTCTTTTGAAAGCAGTAGTGTGGTGGGTGAAGGAAGGGGCCAGTGGTAAAATGTAAAATTTGTTATTACCAGTTCTGTGGGCGTGGCTTGGTGTGGGGAGGTAATATGACTGAGTGGGTGTGGCCAACTTTTTTTTTTTCTTTTAAAACCATTTTTTCTACAACCTCTTCGGCTGAAGAAGTTGTAAAAAAAATGCTTTTAAAGCCTCTGACGATCCCAGCTGACTTGCCTCTGATCGGCAGAGGCTTTTTTTCCTTTTAAAAACATTTTTTCTATAACCTCGAAGTGTTTGTAGGAGAAATGCTTTTAAAAGCCTCTGATGATCCCAGCTGAGCCGCGTGATCATCAGAGGCTTTTTTTTTTTTACTTTTAAAAGCATTTTTTGGCCAAAGAGGTTGTAAAAAAATGCTTTTAAAAATAAATAAAAAGCCTCTGATGATTGTGCGGCTCAGCTGGGCATGGGGAGTGGGGCAGGAATTTTTGCTACCGGTTCTCAGAACCACCCGCCTCCATCGCTACCAGATTGGGTGATCCGGTCCGAACCAGGAGCATTTCACCCCTTGAAGGGGCCCATCATCTTTGGGGGTGGGAGGTCCAATTGTTGATCCAGTTTGTGTCTGACTCTCGTTCATCTAGGAACTGGAATCCGTTCAGAGAGCGAAACCGAACTGGAAGCCACAGAACTGAAGGTCTCGGCAGCCTCCCTTTCCACTCCCCAAGCTCCGCAGCAGGGAGAGGATTATGGGAAAGGAGTCATTTTCTACCTCCGGGATAAAGTGGTGGTAGGAATTGTTCTGTGGAACATCTTCAACCGGATGCCAATCGCTCGGAAGGTCAGCTTGCGCGACTCTTACGTTCCGGGAGGGGGTGTTGGGTGGATTCACGGAATCAACTGGGTTTGAGGAAAAAAGACATTAATAGGCTCGATTTACTCTTTTATTATAAGGGACGCGGTGGCTCAGTGGCTAAGACGCTGAGCTTGTCGATCGAAAGGTCGGCAGTTCAGCGGTTCGAATCCCTAGCGCCGCGTAATGGGGTGAGCTCCCGTTACTTGTCCCAGCTTCTGCCAACCTAGCAGTTCGAAAGCACGTAAAAAATGCAAGGAGACAAATAGGGACCACCTTTGGTGGGAAGGTAAGAGAGTTCCGTGCGCCTTTGGCTTTGAGTCATGCCGGCCACATGACCACGGAGACGTCTTCGGACAGCGCTGGCTCTTCGGCTTTGAAACGGAGATGAGCACCGCCCCCTAGAGTCGGGAACGACTAGCACATATGTACGAGGGGAACCTTTACCTTTACTCTTAATTGGAATTCTTTAGCATGCTGATTTACACAGATTGTGTATGTACATGCATGTACATACATACATAACAGTTAAGGCATCAGGCTAGAAAGTGCAAGATGGTGTCGTCTAGTCCTGCCTTAAGCACAGAACTAGCTGGGTGACCTTGGGCCAGTCCCTTTCCTTTAGCCCCAGGAAGGAGGCAATGACAAACCACGTCTGAAAAATCTTGCCAAGGAAACTGCAGGGACTAGTCTGTGCAGTCACCAAGAATCAGACATCACCATCTTCATTTAATGACCCCATAATCCCTTACGAGGTGGAGTCTGGGCAACTGAATGGAGCTGAGTGTTTACAGGCCGGATGCCCTTCCTGTCGCCAATGCAGTTTTTCCCCCCCAGATGATGTATTCTCATTGTGCTCAGAGACAGAAAAAGAATCAGACATGATTGAAGAAAATATCTAATCCTCAGGATGGAGCTTGGTCAAAATCTTTGTTTCCCTTATTTGAAATACGCTAAAGAGACTCTAGCATGGTTTGGTGCCTTGAGAGTCGGCTCCGGCATATAGAGAAGAGGATGATGGAGGGAGGGAGAATGGAGTATTTGCTGAATCTTGTGATAGATTGGCAGTGGGAAATACATTCCAATAACATGGAGTGTTTTAATAACAATCTGAATAGTGCTCCAGCAGTGAGCAATTCCTCCCTTTCCACCTTGTAGCATCCAAAATCTTTTGACCTTATAATTATAGATGGGGTTAATTCTTTTTCCCGAGGTGAAATTAAAAAATTTCCCCTACCGGTTCTGTGGGCGTGGCTTGTTTGGGGGGGGGAGGTCATGTGAATGGGTGGGCGTGGCCAACTTGACATCAATCACATCGAGGGGCTCACCGGCCCCTCCCCTCCCAGCCACTCCTTGTCACGAATGGCAGGAAAATGGGGAGGGGAATATTCCTGCCTACCATCCTTCCCTCAGTCTGTGCCGAGATTTGAGGAATGGATGACATGCAGGAAAATCCCCTTCCCCATTTTCCTGCCTTACACAAAAATGGCTCCATTCCAGCTGCTCCCCGCTCATCCCACTCCCTCCTGGGGACTACCTTAAAAGGGACAGGCTGTAGCAGCTCCGTTCTGAATGGAGGGAGAAAAGTTAGCATTCTCTCTGCTGCATTTAACATTGAATTCTGTAGAATATCGAGCGGCCGGGCGTGGGTGGGGTGGCGACCGGCCGGGCGTGGGTAGGGCCAAGGAGGGGTAATTATTACCGGTTCGGTGAATTGATGCCCATAATCTCTAGCGGTTTGCCCAAACTGGTAGGATTTCACCCCTCCTTTTCCCCCAATTCCTCTGCCCTTACTCCGCTATCCATCAATAGGTAAGAATCTACAAGTAAGGCTGTTTAGAGAAGTAGGCAAGCATAAAACTGTTCTAGAATGCAGAGTAATGAAGGACGAGTGATACAGTGAAGCAGTATGTTTTCTTCTCTCGTTTCTTGCCCTTTGTGGATAAGGGAAGCAGCCGATAGACAGAGATTGTCCAGCTTTTAAGTGGGCTTCAGTTGGGCGGGACAAAAGTAGATCCAACAGAGAGAGAGAGAGAGGCCTACCCTAAATGGCTTTTACTGAAAAATGCTACCTTTTTCTCTTGCAGATCATCAAGGACGGGGAAGAACACGCTGACCTGAACGAAGTTGCCAAACTTTTTAACATCCATGAAGAATGAAACACCTGGTGGAGCAGTCTGGATTGCATTTTGCAAGTGGGAGTGACAAGAGAGGGGCGCAGCCTTGTACGATCTTCTCAGTTTGTGGGTCTTCCTGCCGCTCTGGGGCAAATGTGAATATTGGGCTCCCGGCCCTTTTTTTTTTTTTGCACCGTGAATTAAATGAGATTAACTTTGCTATGACGAAGATCCAACCGGCTTGGATTACACACTTCTCTGCTCTTAATTGGGGCGTTAGCTTAACCACGGTGGAGCGGTTACAGCTAGCAGTTTGCGTGGGTGTCGCGATCTTTCCCGCTACTAGGACTTTTTAGGACAGAGTAAGCAGGTAAGAAGATGCCAACTAGAGACTTTATTTTTTTCCCTACCACTGCTGAGGTGCTCACGATCCTCTCGAGTCAAGAGAAGGTTCGTTTTAAAGTATTAAAAAGCAACAGGGAAATTTTGCACAAGACGTTGAGGGAACATCCAGCCCGTTTACAAGGAGCGTGTCTTAGGTCCGTGATGGCGAACCTGTGGCATGCAGAGTCCTCTCTGTGGGCACACACGCCATGACCAGCTGCTCTTCTGGTTTCCAGCACATACGTATGCCGGTCAGCTGGTCTTTGCGGGCGCCGGAAAGCAGCCTGAAAGTGGCCCGGAAAACGGCACAAATAAAGGCCTAACAACGGCCCAAAAAACAGGCATGCGCACGCAGGCCAGCTGGTCTTTGGGCTTCCGGTGCTCAGACGCACGCACATGCATGCACATTCCGGTTTGGGCACTCGGTGCCGAAAAAGTTCGCCATCACCATCTTAGGTTATCCATGCTCTTTTGCCCATGTGTGCATTACTGCAACCGTAAACTCTGTGCTGATGGGGTGAAAACACTTCTGTAAGTCTATGGAGCTTCTCAGTGATCCAGGTCATGGTTGTCCCAAAGGTGCTTTTTCAAGAGGCAACTGGACCAGCAGTGAAATCATACCGGTTCGCACTGGTTTGGGTAAACCGGTAGTAAAAAAACCCTACCGGTTCCTCCGAACTGGTATTTCCAATGATCAGCTGTGTCGTCCTATTTAAAATTGCTAGAAAACAGGAAATCCTGCTTTCTAGTGAATCTAAATTGCGTGGCACCGCTGTTCCCCCCCCCCCCCGTTGTTATACTTACCTTCTGAAGACTTTTTCCATGGGTTTGGCACGCAACGCGCATGTGCGGCCAGCGAACCGGTAGCAAACCGGTTCAGATTTCACCGCTGAACTGGACTTTCTGCTTTTTCTTCAAAGACATTTTCGCTTCTCATCCAAGAAGCTTGGATGAAAGAGCCGAAGAAGCTTCTTCAAACGGCTTCAAAGAAAAACCAGAAAGTCCAGCTGCCTCTTGGAAAAAAAGCATCTTAAGTAACTTACCATCGCGTGGGCAACTTTCCTCCCTCTGGCCACGGACAGGAGTCTCTTGAGTTGGCAACTTTGAAGACTTTGTGGATTTCAACTCCCGGAATTCCTCCGCCATGCTGCTGGCAGAGGAATTCTGGGCGTTGAAGTCCACAAACATGCCAACGTTGGGGGATGTCTTTGGAGAAACCCTTTGATATGCTGTGAAGGGAGTAAGATAGGCTGGAGCGCCTTCTGTGATTTCCTGCTGAGTATATCCCCATTTGCACAGGCTGATCGGGCTGGAAACAATTCCCCGCCCCCCCCCGGCCTTTTTTTGTCAAATGTTTTAATGGAGTGAAGTTCTCTCGTCTGGCCGAGGCTCCTTCTGCATTTACATTTTAAAAATAGCCAGGACCCTTGTAAATTCGACTGACTGGCATGTTTGCATTCTTAGAAACGCAAAGGGTCTCGGGAGTGGGGGTGGGGGGGTTGTGTCTCTTTTAAAAAACTGGCACATCTGTAGCCGAGGCTGCTCTGGCGTTGCTTCAAAATGCAAAATCTCCATTCCCACCCCACTCCTGGGGGAAGGATATTGCAAAATCTCCATTTCCACTCCACTCCAGGGGAAGGATACTGCAAAATCCCCATTCCTTCTCCACTCCTGGGGGAAGGATATTGCAAAATCTCCATTCCCACCCCACTCCAGGGGAAGGATACTGCAAAATCCCCATTCCCTCCCCACTTCTGGGGGAAGGATATTGCAAAATCCCCATTCCCACCCCACTCTGGGGCCAGCCAGAGGTGGTATTTGCCGGTTCTCCAAACTACTCAAAATTTCCATTACCGGTTCTCCAGAACCTGCTGGATTTCACCCCTGCCCCGACCGGGGAGATAGCTTTAGGCAGCCTGAGAAAAAACAAAACAAAACTGGAAGCGCGTGGATCAGTACCCGTTTCCTTGATCAACTTTTTGTGCTGCCTTCGACTTATTTTCCCCCTTCCACACGTCTCTGTTTGTGAAACTGAGCAAAATTCAACACGGTCTCTGCAAAGAAGCTGCTCATCGCCCCCCCATCACCACCCCCACCCCCCACCCGACAGCTCAGATGGGTTTGACACCAGCATGCAGAGAGAAAGGAGGCTGAATTTTGATCAAGGAAAGAACAGCGCTTCCTGATTCTCTCTGTGCTCAGGATAAAGCTACGGAGGGGCTGCCGTTCCCCAGGGGAGGGGATCCCAGTCCCCATCCTCTCTCTGCCTTCCGAATCCCTGTGCAGCACGCCCGTCCTTTCCCCCCTTCCGCCCCGCCCCAAAAGAGAAGCCGCCATGCCACGTTCTCCCACCACCCAACTTTCCATGTCAAGACCACCTCCCGGGACCCAGAAATGAGACACGGGAGACAGGGGCCCTGATGCAGGTTTTTCTGTACAGAAGTGTTTTTTGACACCAAAGCCTTGTTCAAGAATAAAACAAATCAAGGGGGGGGGGGGAAAGGGTGGAACCAGCAGCCAGAATAAACACCCAAAGGCCGAAGCCTCGACATGAGAAAGAAAGTGTGGGGGGGGGAGGAAGAAAGTGGGTGGGGGGGAGGTTAAAAACAGAATGGGTTTGCTTATTAGGGAGGAAGGGGAGTGGGGGGGGTGTCGAAGAGGCAGCCAGCCTCCTTTGGGAAAAAGAGGAGAGGAGGGGGTGGGGTGGGGTGGGTGGGAAGAGAGAAGCAGAAGGAAACGTAGCTTCCGCCAACTGGGAGGGAGGGGCGGGGGGGGGAGGGGAGGTGGACCGCAAACACAAAAGAATAAAAAAGCATCCTGACACCCCCATCCCGTTACAGGGGAAGAGCCGGTAAAATGGGACTGCCCAGTCCTTGGTTAGCACCTGTACATTAAAACTGTACCATCTACGTCAGGGGTCTCCAACCTTGGCAACTTTAAGCCTGGTGGACTTCAACTCCCAGAATTCCTCAGCCAGCTTTGCTGGCTGAGGAATTCTGGGAATTGAAGTCCGCCAGGCTTAAAGTTGCCAAGGTTTGGAGACCCCTGATCTATGCCTCTCATCGCCCCTTTTCCTGCCCCCCCCCAAGCTGGGCTGCTGCTCCACTGCCTGGTTGAAGATGGTGGTCTGGCCACCCAAACCACCGATGGAACCAAGGGAGATATTTAAAAAAACAAACAAAAAAACAAACAAAAAAAGGCCCCAAAAATAGGAGGGAGGAGATTTATGAAAAAAAAAAAAAGTTAGATCAAAATACTGAAACTCCTTTGGCTCCATACCAATTCAGTCCCCATCCGTCTCTCCAAAACAGCAGAGATGAGACCACTTTATGGAAAAGGGCGGGGAGGGGTGGGGGGGAGCCAAAGAGGGAATCATCCTTCCGCCCGACCCCCAACCCAAAATCATCTGGATGTCCCTCCAAACGAAAGAAGGAACGCTGCGGGGCGACCCCCCCCTCCTCACCTTTCATGAAATCCCAAGGGAGGGGAAAGCAGCATCAGTCTGGTCCAGCCGGGATTTGAGGGGAGGGGGGGGCGGGCTCCAGGAAAACACCCCCTCCTCCTTCCCCCTCCTGCAACTCAACTCTTCCCAAGAATCACAGTGATACAGACCTAGCAGAAAATCCCCCTTCCCCTGCCCCCTCCCTTCCCCCCCCCTCACCCCACTCAAAAGGAACACCACAAATTAAATACTAATTAAATAAATACCCTGGAAGAACTTGGGACAGGGTTTAAAAGTGAGGAGGGGGTGGGGAAAGGAAAGATGCGTTCCACTCCAAAACCCACCAAGGCCTGCAAGAAGGAGGGGAGGGGCAGCAGACTTCGAGTCCGGGGGACGGGGAGGAGGGGGAGAAGAGGGCGAGAGGGAGGAGGCAGCTTCTGGCCTTCTCCCCCCCACCTCCCCCACCCCTTCAAATGGGAGGAGAAGTGACCAGCTGCCGCCGGTCAATAGAAGGTCTGTGGGTAGCGCCCCATCCCCTTTGGCCTAGAGAAGGCCGCCTCATTGGTCCATTATTGCCTCCGGGTGCAGTCCGACGGGTGGTGGGAGATGGGGAGGGCCTTCTCCGGCTGGCCTGTCACGGGGGTGGGTGGTAGTCCCCCGTCAGCTACTCCACGCTTCGAACGCCACTTCGGAGCCCAGCAACCGGACCAGCTCTGGCTGGTAACGGACCAGCTCTACCGTCTCTATGGCGCCCGGAGTCGCCGGGGGACACACGTATTCCTGGATTTCTTCCGGAGCCAAGACCTGGCTGAGCGAGATCTGGTGCTGGAACTCCGCTCTGGGCAGAGTCGTCACCTCAAAGTGCGGGAAGCGAGCTTGAAAGATGCGGGATGAGAGTTTCAGGCGCTTGAGGACGTCCGAGAAGAGAAACCAGTTGCAGGGCCTGGCCGGGAGACAAAAGGAACATATGGAGGTCAGGGGAGCCCAGGAAAACCTGAGGCCTTCTGTGCTATTTTGTTCCAGAATCTCCCCAAGGATTTCTTTCCTTTTTAAAGTATTTTTTTAAAACATTTATAACAATTTTATTAATTTATGATACACCTATATATAGCAAAATATAAATTTGATATACATACATACATACATACGTGTGTGTGTGTGTGTGTGTGTGTGTGTTTCCTTTTCGTAGGCTTTATGTGTATTTCTCTTTAGCCAGGTTCTTCCTACGTAAACCAAGATTTTTATGCAGCCCTTGTTCAGTGAAATCACAATTCACTAGTTTTTAGGCTTTTTCTTAGACCCAGACTAAGTCTCCCAATGAGCAGCAGAGTGCTTTGCTGGTTGCCAGAAAAAAAGCCTAGAAACTATTTTGCTGATAAAGAAATAAAGGGAGACTAGTATAGATCTATTTCAAGCTTTTTAGCTTTCATCAGCTAGCCATACCCTTACTTGGATTCGAACTTGGGCTTCCTGCATGTTAGGCAGTTGAATTAACCTTCTGAGCCACACTGAGCCAAATTCTCCTCCCTTCATCAGCTTGAGCCAAGGGAAAGATTAAGTGTTTTTCTATTTCTTCATCAGCAAAATATAAATTTGGTATAAAATGGTTTGTCGTGAATGCGACTGCTTGAGGGCTCCTGGATTGGAGCTGAAAGGCGAAAGGGAGCAGAATGCCCCCTCCCATATGTTAGGGTAGACCAGGTCTCTCGATAGAAAAACAATATATATATATTTTTGAACCCCCAAAATAAGCGCTTGGCCTTTTTTTCGGGAGGTCTTATTATTTTGGGGTGGTGGAGCAAGATGGGGCTCCTCTTGTTGTCTTACCTGATTTCCAGTTTTGTCTCCCTAACCAGAGGAAATGGCGGGGACCAGCCTGGCTAGGGGGGGAAGGGGGGGGAACTGAGCTGCGTGAGGGACCAGGCCGGTGCACATGCACACGAGTGCCCTCTGGCCTGCTGCTCACGGAAGCTGAGCTGTGCACGTGCTCCAGCCAGCTATTCACGGGGCTCAATTCCGAATACTCCGTGGCCCAGTAGTGGGTCTCAGCCCGGGGTTGTGCCCCCCTGCTGTAACCTTCAAAACTGTGTTTGTTGGGTGAGGTGAGGCCACCTGTTCCCAGATTTGGCTTAGCTTTCTTATTAATTGGGTGCTCCGTGATGCCGACTGGAAGATTGTGGAAATTAAATGTATCTGGCAGGTTAAATCAGGGGTCCCCAAACTTGGCGACTTTTAAGACTTGTGGACTTCAACTCCCAGAATTCCCATGCTGGCGGGGGAATTCTGGGAGTTGAAGTCCACAAGTCTTTTTTTTTTTAATTTTTTTTTAATTTTTATTTTTTTTAAAGTTTTTTTATTAGTAATTCAAAATTAAAAACATTGGACATAGATATGACATCACTGGTCTCAAGCATCTTCCAACACTTTTAATACAAAATATACTAATGATATAATAATATATTCCTTACACCTTATACGTTATTTAAACATAGTATAATACTAATCATTTATGCCTTATTCCTATACAATTATACATATCTATACCTACATATACCTATCTATACAATTCACATACAAATTTATCTATAATAAACGTATATAATTCTAGTCTAACACTATACATTTGTCTCGGCTATCCTCCCTTTATCTAACCATTCATAGAATTTTGCCCAGATTTTATAGGACAAAGTTTTGCTTTTATCCTTGAGTTCCAAGGTGAGCCTATTCATTTCTGTGCAGTTGAAAATTTTTAGTAGTATTAGTAGAAGTCCACAAGTCTAAAAGTCACCAAGTTTGGAGATCTCTGGGTTAAATGAACGGGGGGCTGCAAGGTTCAAAATATATATATACCTGGGTTGTGGTAACACCATAAGACTCAGGGATTTGGAACTGGCTACAGATTCACCGTCCCTGCCTGATCCCCCAAGCCCCGCTAAAATCCTTTGGAAATTGCCGTACCGTTTTCCTTCGATCTGTAGAATGGGCCTCTCTTGCCCACTCACCCCCCCAATAAATCCCACTCTTTTGCTTCAGGCTTTTGCCAAGCCTGTCATTTGGCACAGCGGGGTTGCCCGGATGCCCTTCCCCTCCCAGAGCAGCTGGCAAGCCCCCACCGGCTCCGCCCAAGCTCAGAAATCAGAGGAAAGGGGTGGGGGATGGGGATCTCGCATAGGGGAAAGCCTTCCCCAAAGATGCTCTCGACGGCTCCCCTTTGTTTCCAGGATTGTCGTCTTCTCCTTGCCCCCACATGGCGTCTCCGCCTTCAAACCAGCCGAGTGTGTGTCTGTGTGTGTCCACATTCTTACTCCGGAGACTTACCCTCGGGAGACGGAAACTTGCAGGTTGTAGCAAGGAAGCAGCGGCTTCTCCGAGAACTCAAACATTAAGTCGTCCGAGTCCCGCTCCTCCTCGTCCTGATCAGAGCCCCCAGGAGGGTCGAGCAGGAGGTCGCAGCTGATCTCTTCTTTCGTCTCTGAAAAAGATGCCGACAAGGGAGGGAAGATGAATAATACAATTGAGCGAGTTCACGAGAAGAGTCCTCTACTCCTCTGCTCGCAACAGAATCCCTTATGCCACCAGGCTTGAAAATTTGGGCTTGGACAACCTAGAACTACGCCGCCTTCTGTCTGACCTAAGCGTAGTACACAAAATTGTCTGCTACAACGTCCTTCCTGTCAATGACTACTTCAGCTTCAACCGCAACAATGCACGAGCAAATAATAGATACAGACTCAAGGTAAACCGCTCCAAACTCGATTGCAGAAAATACGACTTCAGCAACAGAGTGGTCAGTGCCTGGAATGCACTACCTGACTCTGTTGTACATCCTCAAATCCCCACAGCTTCAATCTTAGACTGTCTACCGTGGACCTCACCCCATTCTTCAGAGGTCTGTAAGGGGCATGCATAAGCGCATCAGCGTGCCTTCCGTCCCTGTCCTACTGTCCCCATTTATTCGTATCCATTTCTTGTATTCATAATCAAGTTTATACTTAAATCTGTTATACATGTTTGACAAAAGGAAGGAAGGAAGGAAGGAAGGAAGGAAGGAAGGAAGGAAGGAAGGAAGGAAGGAAGGAAGGAGCTGCCAGCAGATGTCCCTGGTCTGCGTGTCTGGCCCATTAACGACTTATTTGTGGCTGTGGCAGAAGCTGCACATCCGGAGAAGGAACAAGCAGACGGAGAAGACAGAAGCGAGGTCTGCAAGAGCACCGGCAGGAGGCAGAGCCCCCAAATTACAGCCTCGCGGTTGCTTTGAAGCCGGCTTAAAAGAAAAAGCGACTCATTCCCCTAATTCTTCTGGCTGCAGGATGGACAAGCAATACCTTTTCTTTTTTCCCCTGTGATAGTGGTGGGAAGGGGACTTGAGGAATAGCTTAGTCTCTTAACTCGACTGGCAAAACTAGCAACAACATCGGTAAATGGGGGACGCGGGGGAGAGGAAAAAAAAGCTCAACAAACTGAAGGAAGAGACATTTTGCACAAGTGCCCCGTCTGTCTTTCTGCAGGACAGTGAATTCTGCACGTGGAAGACCAGGAGAAGAGAGGAGAAGGAGGGAAAGGAAAGGGAAGGAGAAAGGAAAGGGGAAAGAGAAGGAAAGGAAAGGGAAAAGGGGAAAAAGGAAAAGAGAGGAAAGAGATAAGGAAAGGAAAAGAGAAAGGAAAAGAAGGAGAGGAAAGGAAAGGAAAGGAAAGGAAAGGCGGAAAGGAAGGAAAGGAAAGGGGAAAGGAGAGGAAAGAGATAAGGAAAGGAAAAGAGAAAGGAAAAGAAGGAGAGGAAAGGAAAGGCGGAAAGGAAGGAAAGGAAAGGGGAAAGGAGAGGAAAGAGATAAGGAAAGGAAAGGAGAAAGGAAAAGAAGGAGAGGAAAGGAAAGAAAAGGCGAAAAGAAAGGAAAGGGGATAGGAGAAGAAAGATAAGGAAAGGAAAGGAGAAAGGAAGGAGAGGAAAGGAAAGGAAAGAGAAAAGAAAGGGAAGGAATGGAAAGGGGAAAGGAGAGGAAAGAGATAAGGAAAGGAAAGGAGAAAGGAAAGGAAAGGAAAGGAAAGGAGAAAAGAAAAGAAAGGGGAAAGGAGAGGAAAAGAGAAGGAAAGGGAAAAGGGAAAAGGAAAGGAAGGAGAGGCGAGGAGAAGGAAAGGGGAAAGGAGAGGAAAGGGAAAAAGGAAAGGAAAGGAGAAAGGAAAGGAAGGAGAGGAGAGGAGAAGAGGGAAAGGAAAGGAAAGGGGAAAGGAGAAGAAAGAGGAAAGGAGAGGAAAGAAGGAAAGGAAAGGAAAAAGGAAAGGAGGCAGTGGTGAAAGTTGTACTTGTTAACTGGGCATGTGTGCAACCACAAAACCCAAATCAAACCACCGCATCCATCCAAGACCAAGATTATTTTTTGAAGATTGTAATTCAAGTACAGTTTTCAAGGCCCTACTTTGTGTGTGTGTGTGGGGGGGGGGGGTAGCTGACTAAATAAGCGTTTTCTCTTCCAGAGGCTCCTCAATTAGGAAGCCCATCACTGTTGTCATCTCCCGACACTCAGGGGTAGGAGGAAATTAACACAGACTGCAGTGGCTTGTGTTGGCCTTGGGGTCAAGCAGGCAGAGGGGCCGGCTTCTCTACTCACCTAGTACCGAGCTGCTGTAAAAATCCCAGGCGGTCTGGGGATCCCCATCAGGTCGTCCCTGCAGGTCCAAGAGATGATCTACAAGAAAGGCCACCCAGGAAGAAGCAAGCTTAGGTGGATTCTCTTGATCCCGGGGGTTTTGGGAAAGACCCCTAAAATAACTATCTTTTTTTTTTTTTTTTAAATCACACTGGAATGATAAATCCAGCACAATTTTGCAAGTCGCTTGCTTTCTGGATTTTATGTTTCTTGCTCAAGGAGCTTTCCTGCAAAACCCACCATGTAGACTTTGCATTTTAAACCCATCTCAGCCTTTCCTCGGAGAAATAATAATAATAATAATAATAATAATAATAATAATAGTTGTAATTGTAATTGTAATGATTGTAATTGGAGCCCTTGGAGCAATACCCAAAGGGCTACCCCGCTATTTAGAAATTCTAAGTTTGCCGGACTTGAACATTTTGACTCTACAAAAAACCACCTTACTCGGAACAGTTTACATCCTCCGACGATACCTTAACAGTTCCTAGGTCCTTGGTTAGGACTTGAGCTGCTGAGCTATTAACCAGCCTCAAAGGCTGTGAATCCCACTAAAGATTAAATAATAATAATAATCATCATCATCATCATCATCATCATCATCATCATGTCCTAGCCAATTCAAGAGTCCAGCTGTTCATCTCCTAGAAATCGGTAATCATCAACGTCATCATCTTTTAACGACCCCATAATCCCTGGCAGGGTGGAGTCCGGGCAACTGAATGGAGCTAGCGGAGTATTTTAATGGCCGGATGCCCTTCCTGTTGCCAGTGCAGAGTTTTGTTCAGCAGATATACCGTATTCTCAGTGTCCCCAGAGAGAGAAATATCTGCCTCTACCTAGGATCGAACTCACAGCCTCCTGATTGTGAGGGCGAGAGCACCACCTCTAAGCCACCGAACCACTCCTCCTAGGAATCGGTAATCCTTCCCACAAAATTGAAATAACTTTTCCATTTCATTGTAGTGTGTTGTGTGCGTTTTCCATCCCTATGGAGGATGAATGGACGGATGGGCCAAGGATGGTGGAGCCTGGATAGCTCTGCAGACTAAGCACTGTAATTTAACACCAGCTGTCTGCAATTAAAGTAAGTTCAAATCTTGCCAGGCTCAAGGTTGACTCAGCCTTCCATACTTTCTAAGGTAGGTGAAATGAGGACCCAGTTTGTGGGAGCAATAAGCTGACTTTGTATAAATATACAAAAGTATGAAGGCTATTGCTTAACGCACTGTAAGCCGCCCTGAGTCTCCGGAGAAGGGCGGCATATAAATAAATAATAATAAAAAAAAACAGCTAACAATAACGACTTTTTGGAGGAAGCAACTTACCAGTCAGGAAGCTCTTCATCACATCGCTGTTGGCCAGCTTCAAGGCCGTCTGCCCCGAATAGGTGGCCAGGGTCGGGTCAGCACCGTAGGAGAGGAGCAACCACAAAATCTTCAGGTTGTCATTTGCGACGGCATCGTGGACAGGCCTGGTGGTGGTGGGGAAAACTTTTAAATAAATTTCGTCGTCTCCACTTCCTGGAACAGGCTGAATATTTTGCACATCTCCAGGTCTCAGAGTATTACCGGCTCCTTGGTTCCTTCCGGCTACCATTTCAGAACAATCTGGAACTGAACACACTCAAAACCGTAGAAATGGTGGGGGACTTTAGGAGAAACCCCTCCCATACTATCACCTCTTACAATACTAGACAACACAGTATCAACAGTATTCAAATTTCTAGGTTCTACCATATCTCAAGACCTGAAATGGACACCTAACATCAAAAACGTCATCAAAAAAGCTCAACAAAGAATGTTCTTTCTGCGCCAACTCAGGAAGCTCAAACTGCCCAAAAAACAGTTGATCCAGTTCTACAGAGGAATTATTGAGTCTGTCATCTGCACCTCCATAACTGTCTGGTTTGGCTCTGCAACCCAATAAGACAGACACAGACTTCAGAGGTAATTAGAACTGCAGAAAAAAACAATGGCTACCAACCTGCCTTCCTTTGAGGACCTGTATACTGCACGAGTCAAAAAGAGGGCTGGACATAAATTGTTTCAACTCCTACCCTCAACGTATCTTTTCTTTTTGTGTACACTGAGAGCCTATGCACCAAAGACAAGTTCCTTGTGTGTCCAATCACACTTGGCCAATAAAGAATTCTATCTCCCTCCCTCCCTCTCCCCCCCACCCCATGGCCCCATATCCTCAGCTTCCCCAGGAGGATCCCGACTTGCCTGGTGCCATCTTGTGCGCTGCAGTTCACGTTGGCCCCGTGTTCCAGCAACGTCTGCAGGATGTCTACCCAGCCCCGAGCGCAGGCCTCGTGAAGAGCGGTGTACCCGGCGTTGTCTCGGTGGTTGACGTCGTTGTTCGGCTTCTGCAGGCAGTACATCACCACGTCCTGCAAAAGGGAGTTGGCTCGCGGTTGGTCCAGGGACGTGCTCGACTCCCGCATATCGGGATGAGAATTTCCACGGCAAAGCTAGGGGGCGGTTAAGGGAACCCCCACCTGATTTTATGACTTTTTTTTTTTTTTTTTTTTGCAATGGTGGCTGGAAATGAAATCACGGCAGTTGTTAAGCGAATCGCACGGTTATTAAGCGAATCACACGGTTATTAAGTGAATCCACTTCCCCGATTGGCTTGGCTTGTTGGAAGCTGGCTGGGAAGGTTGCAAATAGTCATTACGTGACAGAAGAGGAGAGGAGAGGAGAGGAGAGGAGAGGAGAGGAGAGGAGAGGAGAGGAGAGGAGAGGAGAAGAGAGGAGAAGAGAAGAGAAGAGAAGAGAAGAGAAGAGAAGAGAAGAGAAGAGAAGAGAGGAGAGGAGAGGAGAGGAGAGGAGAGGAGAGGAGAGGAGAGGAGAGGAGAGGAGAGGAGAGGAGAGGAGAGGAGAGAATAATAATGGAGTAGGGTAGAGTAGAATAGAATTATGGCGTAGAGTAGAGTAGAATAGGATTATGGAGTAGAGTAGAGTAAAGTAGAGTGGAATGGAATGGAATGGAATAGAATTATGGAAAAGAGAAGAGAGAAGAGGAGTAGAGTAGAGTAGAGTAGAGTAGAGTAGAGTAGAGTAGAATAGAATAGAATAGAATAGAATAGAATAGAATAGAATAGAATAGAATAGAATAGAATAGAATAGAATAGAATAGAATAGAATAGAATTATGGCATAGAGTAGAGTAGAGTAGAATAGGATTATGGAGTAGAGTAGAGTAAAGTAGAGTAAAGTAGAGTGGAGTGGAGTGGAATGGAGTAGAATTATGGAAAAAAGAGAAGGGAAGGGAAGGGAAGGGAAGGGGAGAGGAGAGGAAAGGAGAAGAGAGGAGAGGAGAGAGAGGAGAGGAGAGGAGAGGAGAGAGGATAATAATGAAGTAGAGTAGAATAAAATTATGGCATAGAGTAGAGTAGAGTAGAGTAGAGTAGAATAGGATTGTAGAGTACAGTAGTGGAGTGGAATGGAATGGAATGGAATACAATTATGGAGTAGAGTAGAGTAGAGTAGAGTAGAGTAGAGTAGAGTAGAGTAGAGAAGAGAAGAGAAGAGAAGAGAAGAGAAGAGAAGAGAAGAGAAGAGAAGAGAAGAGAAGAGCTGGAAGGGACCTTGGAGGTCTTCCAGTCCAGCCCCCTGCTCAAGCAGGAGAACTTATACAATCTCAGACAAGTGACTGTCCAGTATCTTCTTAAAAACCTCCAGTGATGGAGCGCCCACGATGTCTGAAGGCAAGCTGTTCCCCTGGTTAATTGTCCTCACTGTTAGGAGGCCGCGACGACCTCCTGCAGCCCTCTGCCAGCAAAAACGGAGCGCAGGAGGCCTTGCGCAGTCACCCCACGCCCGACCCCGGGCTCCGTTTTCGTTGGCAGAGGGCTACCAAAACAAACTAAAAACCAAACAAAAGGAGAAACGTTTCCCCTCTTGCAATTTGAGCATCCAAGAAGGTGCAGGAAAGGAGCAAGGGAAAGAGGAAAGACAAAGAAAAAGAAGGGAAGGTGGGAAGAGAGCAAAGAAGGAAAAAGAAGGAAAGAGAGGAAGGAAGAAGAAAGGGGAATGAAGAAGAAAGGAGAATGAAGAGGAAAGGAAAAAAGAAAAGGAAGGAAGAAAGGAAGATTATAATGAGAGTGAGGAAGGGTCTGAGGGAAGTTCTGCCTTAGCACTTAGCCACCAAAGGTGCCCCCCCCCGACACGAGTGACATCGAGCTGGCCACGTCCACTCCGGCCCACCGAGGTCAAACACAACCCTGATGCGGCCCTCAATGAAATCGAGTTCGACCCCCCTGCTCTATAGCATTACCCCCAAAACTGTACTCGCCTTATACCCAAGCCGGGCCGCTCTCTGCAGCAACGTTTCTCCGGCGTTCTTGTTCACGATCAGACGTCGAGCTTCGGGGGGCACAGGTGGACTTGCGGGGGTCTCGGGGCTCCTCTCCATGCTGTGCTGCCGAACTTTGCCAAACGGGCTGGGTTCCCGGGACTTCTTTGGAGAGCGGGACTTGGCCTGGGTGCGCGCAAAGACATGGGATTTGGTCAAGGTTAGGGGCAAAGAAGTCAAAAGACGCTTATGTTCAACGGAGGGGGGGAAAAGAAAATAGCAGGATGTTGCCTTGTGTGCCCAACAATCCCTTCTGGATAGTCCAGGCGGAATAAATGATGAACCTGAAATAAATTTATGCCAATGTTTGCACTGGATACCGTTTGTTCGCCTTGCTAAGTGGTCACTGCATTTCAGGGAACCAATTCCCAAGTGCAAATAATAACTTTAATAATATTTTTAATTGCTGTGATATCATTTCTTCTTTCTTTCTTTCTTTTTCTTTCTTTCCTTCCTTCCTTTCTTTTTTTCTTTCCTTCCTTCCATTCTTTCCTTTCCTCCCTTCCTTCCTCTTCCTCCCTCCCTTTCGCTCTCTTTCCTTCCTTCCCTTCCTTCCTTCATTCCATCCATCTTTCTTTCTTTCTTTCCTTCCTTTTTTTTCTTTCTTTCCTTCCTTCCTTCCATTCTTTCCTTTCCTCCCTTCCTTCCTCCCTCCCTTTCTCTCTTTCCTTCCTTCCCTTCCTTTTTTCCTTCCCTTCCTTCCTTCATTCTGTCCATCTTTCTTTCTTTCCTTCCTTTTTTCTTTCTTTCTCTTTCCTTCCTTCCATTCTTTCCTTTCCTCCCTTCCTTCCTCTTCCTCCCTCCCTCTTTCCTTCTCTTCCTTCCTTCTTCCTTCCTTCCTTCCTTCCATCCATCCATCCTTCTTTCTTTTCTTTCTTTCTTTCCTTCTTTCTTTCTTTCTTTCTTTTTCTTTCTTTCTTCCGTCCTTCCTTCCTTCCTTCCCTCCCTCCCTCTCTTTTCTTTGCATGCCATCTTTATTATTTTTTTACAAATAACTCAGTGGCAAACATATCCAGCACACTTTCCTCCTATTTTCCCCCACAACAACAACAACAACCCTGTGAGGTGGGCTGGGCTGAGAGAGAGAGAGAGAAAGAGGGACTGGCTCAAAGTCACCCAGCTGGCTTTCCTGCCTACGATGGGACAGTCTCCCGCTTCTTAGCCTGGGGCCTTAATCACTAGACCAAGCTGGCTTTCTTCTGGAATGGTTTTATTCTGTATTGATAAGTGTAAAGTAACCTGAAGTATTTGGAAGAACGCCCGTAGAGAAATATAAATGAATAAATATAAATGAGCCTTGGTAGTACAGTGGTCTAAGGCACCCTGTTATTAAGCTGGTTATTAAGACCAGCTGCCTGCAATTACTG
Source organism: Pantherophis guttatus (assembly GCF_059756535.1). Lineage (NCBI taxonomy): Eukaryota > Metazoa > Chordata > Lepidosauria > Squamata > Colubridae > Pantherophis > Pantherophis guttatus. The sequence continues at coordinate 14,654,803 of NC_142074.1, read as the reverse complement.
CAGGTTCGAATCTCGCCAGGCTCAAGGTTGACTCAGCCTTCCATCCTTTCTAAGGTAGGTAAATTGAGGACCCAGTTTGTGGGGGAAATAAGCTGACTTTGTATAAATATACAAAAGTATGAAGGCTATTGCTTAACGCACTGTAAGCCGCCCTGAGTCTCCGGAGAAGGGCGGCATATAAATCAAATAAAAATATAAATATAAATATAAATATAAATATAAATATAAATATGGTCATTCTGACCATCCCATTCCAAACACCTCTCCTTTCCCCAAAGATGCTTTTTTTTTTTTCAAAAGGCAACTGGATTTTGTTTTTTCCTTGAAGACGTTTCGCTTCTCATCAGTTCAGTTCAGAACCGAAGAAGCTTCACAGACAAACAGCAAAGGTGATTATGAATGGTGACACGACTGGAGAATTTTAACATAACAAAAGGCACAAGGCAAGGTTGTCCCTTATCCCCCCACTGCTTTCCATATTGACTTTAGAGGTATTAGCCGACAATGAAATGTCCGACAAGATAAATGAAATAAAGGGTATGAAAATTAATAAAGAGAAGTATAAGCTACAGGCTTTTGCCGATGACTTGGGTGTTTATTTTCTAAAATAGACCCACAGGAAATGGGACCTAAATTAATTACAAAGATACAAGAATATGGGGTGGTTGCAGGTTTGAAAATAAACAAAGAGAAAACAAAAATATTGGTTAAAAATTTTACAGATAAACAAAAGAGAGAATGTACAAGAATAATGAATATGCAAATTGTAAAAAAAAAAAGTTAAATACTTAGGGAACCAATTGATGGCAATATGTGTCTCAAAGAAACTTCTTGCAAAATGAGCTGAGGTGGCGCAGTGGTTAGGGTGCAGTACTGCAGCTACTTCAGCTGACTGCTAGTTTGGCAGATCAGCGGATCAAATCTCACCGGCTCAAGGTTGACTCAGCCTTCCATCCTTCCGAGGTGGGTAAAATGAGGACCCAGATTGTTGGGGGGCAATATGCTATTTAGTATACTGTCTTTGGTGTAAACCGCCCAGAGTCCTCGGAGAGTGGGCGGCATAGAAATATGAATAATAAAATAAAATAAATAAATAAATAAATAAGCGAAACGACTTCAAGGAAAAACGAAGTCCAACTGCCTTTTGGAAAAAAGAGCATCTTTGGGACAACCTTTACCTGGATGACCCCGGGAGAATCTCCATAGACCCCTCTCCTTACCTTCCCCTCTTCACAGAGGCCCGACAGGTGTTTGGTTTTGCATTTGCGTTTCCCGGAAGGTTTCTCCAGTCCTTCTTGCATTGGAGCCACGTCGGAGTGATCCAGGAGGAACCCATTCTGGAAGTCCAGGTGGCCTTGGAGGGATGGAGAGAGCCTGCTCCTCAGGCAGAGCTCAGAGCCTTTGCCCAGTGCTGAGCTTTTGTGCTTTCTGTACCGGAAATCTGCAGGCAAACCACAAAGAGAGAGAGAGAGAGAGAGAGAGAAAGGTTAGAAGCGCCCTCGGAGAAAGGATCCTGCCCTCCAAAATTTGTCTCATAGAGAGAGAGAGAGAGAGAGAGAGGGAGGGAGGGCCAAGAAAACGAAGGGAGCAGCAACGATCAAACACCGGTCTGCCTTTTTTTCAAAATTTGCTCCTTGGGCTCAGAGGCTGACTTGAATAGATGCCCACTTTGGGCGTGAAATAAATCTTAATCTTTGGAAAACCCCAACTGTGTGCTGTGATCTACAGTCCTACATACAGTATACTCTCACTCTCACTCTCACTCTCTCTCTCTCTCTCTCTCCCCCTCATATCTATCTCTATATTTCTATATCTCTCTATCTCTCTATCTCTGTCTATCATCTATCTATCTGTCTGTCTGTCTACTATCTATCTACCTACCTACCTATCTATGTCTATCTATCATCTATCTATCATATCTATCTGTCTGTCTGTCTGTCTGTCTGTCTATCTATCTATCTATCTATCTATCTATCTATCTATCTATCTATCTATCTATCTAATCTGTCTCCTATCTGTCTGTCTGTCTGTCTGTCTGTCTGTCTGTCTAATCTACTATCTATCTACCTACCTATCTATGTCTGTCTATCATCTATCTATCATATCTATCTGTCTATCATCTATCTATCTGTCTATCATCTATCTATCTATCTATCTATCTATCTATCTATCTATCTATCTATCTATCTCTCTATCTATCTCTCTATCTCTGTCTATCATCTATCTATCTGTCTGTCTGTCTGTCTACTATCTATCTATCTACCTACCTATCTATGTCTATCTATCATCTCTATCATATCTATCTGTCTGTCTATCTGTCTATCTATCTATCTATCTATCTATCTATCACTGTTGTATCTTATGATTCTTGATTAATGTATTTTTAATGTACACTGAGAGCTTATGCACCGAAGACAAATTCCTTGTGTCACACTTGGCCAATAAAGAATTCAATTCAATTCAATTCAATTCAATTCAATTCAATTCAATTCAATTCAATTCAAAAAGTAGTTAAATTATGGCATACATATAGGTCATGGGCTAAATTTCAGACATCTGCATTTGGTTGATTTGAAATACTTCAACGTGTTTCACCAATCCCTTTTCCTACCAAGCAGAGTTTTTTCCCCCTAGGTGTTCTACCCCTTTTTGTGTTACAGTTCTTCACAGTTACCCGGCTTTCAATCCAATCCAGACTATCTAAGATGGGGATGTCCAATCGTGCAACTTTTAAGACTTGTGGCCTTCACCTCCTAGAATTCTTCAGCCAGCATGATTTTAAGGGCAAGGGGTAGACTAGACCGCAGCAAAAGACAGCCTGCCCTGCTAAAACATTTTAGACTGGAAAAAAAGCTCTCTCTTCTTTTTGGTGGATTTGCCTTGTACTTTTCTAGTTGTATGATAGAAAATGGGTTTGTATTATTAACTTAAAAGAATATAGGATAGGATAGGATAGGATAGGATAGGATAGGATAGGATAGGATAGGATAGGATAGGATAGGATAGGATAGGATAGGATAGGACAGGACAGGACAGGACAGGACAGGATAGGATAGGATAGAATAACAGAGTTGGAAGGGACTTTGGAGGTCTTCTAGTCCAGTCCCCTGCTTGGGCAGGAAACCCAACACCACTTCAGACAAATGGTTATCCAACCTCTTCTTAAAAACTTCCAGTGTTGGAGCATTTACAACTTCTGCAGGCAAGTTGTTCCACTGGTTAATTGTTCTAACTGTCAGGAATTTTTTTCTTAGTTCTAAGTTGCTTGTATTAAGCATCTCCTGCCACCCATCCTGTTTACTTGGGCCGACTTCTATGTCTGCATTCACCAATGGCCAGGGGGGAAAAAAAAGAAAGACCATGTGATTCAAAAGCAAAGGATTCTGGGAAAACAGGGAAGCTCCCATCAAAGAAAGGACCGGAAGGAAAGGATGCTAAGAAAAAGGAACTTATTAAAGGCTACCCGAGTCTTGCAAAAATATAGAGGAGGGAAAAACTACAACCCATAAGTTCCTCAAGGACTCTTTAAGAATTCAGGATCATTTGGCCAAGGGTGATGAGACACACAAGGAATTTGTCTCCAGGGCAGAAGATGGATTTAACAGGTAACAGAGTTGGAAGGGACCTTATAGGTCATCTAGTCCAACCCCCTACCTAAGCAGGAGACCCTACACCATTTCTGACAAATGGCAGTCCAATCTTTTCTTGAAAGTCTCAAGTGATGAAGCTCCCACAACCTCTGAAGGCAACTTCTGTTCCATGGGTTGATTCTCACTGTCAGAAAATTTGTCCTTATTTCCAGGTTGAATCTTTCCTTGATCAGTTTCCATCCATTGTTCCTTGTCTGGCCTGCAGGTGCTTTGGAGAATAGCTTGTCCCCCTTCTCTCTGTGGCAGCCCCTCAAAAACTGGACATGCTATCATGTCTCCCCTGGTCCTTCTCTTCACCAGACTACCTATGCCCAGTTCCTGCAACCATTCATCGTATATTTCAGTCTCTAGTCCCCTAATCATCCTGGTTGCTCTTCTCTGCACTCTTTCTAGAGTCTCAACATCTTTTTTATAGTGTGGTGACCAAAACTGGATGCAGGATTCTAGGTGTGGTCTTACTATAAAGCTTTATAGAGTGGTATTTCATCCCACCCCTTTTCCAGTTTCTGTATAATATCCCTGCGTAATGCACCCTGCATGGATTCTCTGCCCCCCTCCCCCCCTCCTTCTCCTCGCAGCCTTTCCCGGCCTCTCCGTCTCCGCTGCAACCTTTCCTGCCTGCGACTGTCGCGGGACTTGTGCGGGAGAAGCCTGCCCCCTGGTGGCTGTTGCAACCGGGAGGCTGCGGGGCCTTCTATTTTTCGAACCGAGCGCAAGCAAGCAACGGCAGAGCCGGGGCCCCGTTTCTGCGGAAGTGGGTTGCCCTGAGCCAATCTGTAAAAGCCGCCATCTCCCTCTCCACCCAAACCCCCCTGGTTTGAAAAGAATAATAATAGCAAGGCCACAAGGGAGAGAGAGAAAGAGAGAGAGAGAGAGAAAATGGGGACTCTTTTTTCCAACTTTTGAAAAGCGTGGCTGGCTGCTTGCTTTTCAATGGCAGGAAGCAGGTCGAGGAGACAGAATGAAATGCTCCAATTTGGAGGGAGGGGGCGGGAGAGAAAGGGAGGGGGGAGGAGGGGGGCTACCGTCAATGCTTGGGGGCTGTCGAGGCAGATCGACCTCCGGAGAGGTTCTGCAAAAGGAACTGGGGTGGGCATCTCTGGGGCGCTCAGGCCCAAGGTCGTGTTGCAATCTCCTGCACAGCTGAACCAATACAGGAAACTTGACGTTTTTTTTGTTCTCAAGCTGACCAGGAAAATCTCCCTCGCGCTGCTGCTTCGTAGCTACGAGCGGCCCATCCGTCCCTGGCCTGATCCTCTTATTCCAGCCTGACCAGGAGGCTGGAAGCCTGGGGATGATGGGAGCTGCAATCCAGACCAGATTAGCAGACCAGAGCGGCCACCTCGAGATCCCTCCTCTCCCCCCCTTCAGAGGCCCACCCCTCCCCTTCACCTGCTTTGGATTTCCTCCGCTTATGGCGGCAGCAGCTCAAGTGTTCTCCTTTGTCCCTTTCGATCAGATAGTCTCCGCTTTGGTACTTCCAGCTTTTCTGCCGCCTCCTTTTCTTCCTCTTGACGTGGCTGCTCTCCTCTTCGGCTTCCTTGCGGCTCCAGAGCTGCCTGCTGGCCTCTCCTGGCCAGAGCAGTCCCTGATTCTTACTGGGGTGAAAGAGGCCCCTTTCCGACCGAGAGCGTTCCTTGCAGCCGGAGTGAGGCGAGAGGCGGTGGGACTTCCGTAGCCGGTGATGCTTTGGGGACAGCTCTTCGTCTTCGTCGTTCGCCTCCTCCAACAGCGGCACCATCTCCTGCCCGGCTCCGTCACACTCTCCTAACATGCTGGACGAGCCCCCCGTGGTCCCTGCAGGGAGGAGGAGGAAGAGAAGAAGAAGAAGAAGAAGAAAAGAGGAAAGACCCCCGTCAGACTGGAAGCACCCACTACCAAGAAGATCTGAGCTTCGTCACTGCTCCATTCTGGGGTGGCTTCATTTGGCTAAAACTTCATCACTGTTGGTGCTCTCTGAGCTTGCTTTGTTTCCTTGGAGACGTTTCATTACCCAACTAGGTAGCATCATCAGTGTTAGAAGGGAAAGGGGTTTGCTTTCTGTTTAGACACCGGGGGCTTGCCCTGCCAGTGAAGAAACCGCCCGTCCTTCTAGCACTGATGATGTTCTCTAGCTGGGTCATGAAATGTCCCCAAGGAAACAAACCAAGCTCAGAGAACACCAAGGACCCACAGTCCTCCTCTTCCTTCATACACCCCACTCCCTTCTAGCACTGATGATGTTCTCTAGCTGGGTCGTGAAGCGTCTGCAAGAAAACCACCCAGCTCAGAGAGCACCACGGACTTCATAGTTCAATCCTGAGCTACAAATATTCTCTTCTATTGGTACCCTCATCCTTCCCAAATGCACACATTGACTAAAATCTTAGGGGAGGGGAAAAAGAGTGTGTATTTATTTAGAAAATTTATATTGCCGCCCATTTACACATGGTGGCATACAGGAATATAAAAAACATCATATATATAAAAATAAAACCAATAGAAGAAAATAATCAAATAATAATACATTAATAATATAATAGCCCCACCCCACTACCCTGGCGACAACACATCACACAAGCCATTTAATGGGCTCCATCCCACTCTGGGTTCCCCAGGCCCGCTGGCAGAACCAGATCTTCAGTATGGTTCATTTGAATTCCAACCTGCGGGAAGGAATGTACAGTTCCAAAGCCTGTATTTTCCACTTAAGAACGAAAGTTGCTCAAATCAAGTTATTTCTCTGGCTCGCACATCATCCTCAACCGTAATGAGTTTTTGGCTTAGCGTGTTGCGCCGCTGGCTGGGGGATTCTGGGAGTTGAAGTCCACCCATCTTCAAGCTACCAAGGTTGAGAAACACTGATATAGAGGATCAAAACATTTTCCTTTTCAGAAAACACTTGGGGAAGATTCTTTTTCCCCCTCTTTCTTTTGGGGACCAACAAGGTCCTACTACAAAGATTGTCTGCAAGCAAGCAACACCCACCCCCCAAGTCAGGGTGACTGGATCATAACCCTGTCCTTCTCCCCCTCCTCTGCAATGGTCACGCTGCTCCCTTACCCCTTGACCCAGTCATCATCTCCTGGCTCAGCCACCAACCTGACTGGCTCCGTGTCCGGCTGCTGAGCACGACGGGGATGAAGTCTCTAAAATTGTTCTTGGCTTTCTTCTCCACGTAAGCTGAAAGAATTAAACATGAATATGAATAAAACGGAATAAAAGCAGCCAGAGGGGCTTCATTTTTGGGAACCCGGGAAGCTCGAATCTTCTCCGCCCCATCCGAAAATCACAAGGAATTCATATTTTAATACAGGAAAATCCAGAAAAGGGAGATCAATACGAAGCCAGAACTTTTCCTCTTGGGTCTAATGCAGTGATGGCTAACTTTTTGCCGTCGCGTGCCAAAAAGCAGGGGGAGCGTTGGGGGGGGGGTGTTGCGCACACGCATCCCCAAATCCATAATTTAATGTGCCCCACACACCCCCACGCATGCACGCACGAACCCCCCCCCAGCTTTTGGCACGCAATGGCACGGTGGGCCCAGTAGGCCCATTTTTCACCCTCCCCAGGCTCCAGAGGCTTTCTAGGAACGCTGTTCCCTTCCCACCAAAGGTGGTCCCTATTTTTCTACCTGCATTTTTTTTACGTGCTTTCGAACTGCTAGGTTGGCAGAAGCTGGGACAAGTAACGGGAGCTCACCCCCGTTGCGCGGCACTAGGGATTCGAACCGCTGAACTGCCGACCTTTCGATCGACAAGCTCAGCGTCTTAGACACTGAGCTACCGCGTCCCTCTTATAATACTTTATAACCTAATAAAACTGTATTTGGAGAAACAAAATCACGAGGAAGAGCTTAGGGAGCTCAGAGAGATCCTTCTGGCAACCTACTGAAGAAGCTAACCAGATCTTCCTAGAAGGCTCCTGGGATGGTGGGACAGCCCTGGATGAGAGAGGGAACATCCACTACCCATCTTGAGGCCCCCTTACCTTCCTCGCAGCTGTGGCCCCGGTGGCCTGGGGACAACTTCCGGCGCTTGCGCTTGGCACGGAGGTTCCCCCGCTCCTTCACGCAGCCCAGCCGGCCATCATCCGTGATCTCATGGAGGCTGCTGTGATGCTTCCGCCACTGTGGGTGCGACACAAAGAGACCAGCCCGCGGTTAAGCATGGCCAAGCTTCTCGCACCGTATTTTTAAATCAGATTGGATTCTTTTGCCCCCCCACCCCGGGATGTTCTTTAGCCACGGGCCACCCTTGATTTATGGCCGAAATGTCGCTAAGCGAGACAGTGGTTAAGACGAGTTTTGCCCCATTTTACGATCTTCCTGGCCACGGTTGTTAAAGCGAGTGACGGGCAGTTGCAAAGTTAGTCCCACGGTTGTAAAATAAATCCCACCTTCTTCGTCCGAAGGTCGCTGAAGTCCTCGGGGAAGCCAGACACACTCGACAGCCGTGTTACTATTTTAACAACTGCAGTGAGTCCCTTAACGACGGTGGCAAGGGAAGTCTCAAAATGGGGCAAAACTTGCCCGAAACATTTCTTGCTTAGCGACACAAATTCTGGGCTCTCGATGGTGGTCGTGAGTTGAGGACTAACCCTGTACACTGTTAATTAAATAACAGCCTGATTTTTCTTCTTTTTAAAGTTGGGCTAAAAGGACAAAATGTAAACACTTGTGGATGCTCCATCACTGGAGGTTTTTAAGAAGAGACTGGACAGCCACTTGTCTGAAATGGGATAGGTTCTCCTGCTTGAGCAGAGGGCTAGACTAGAAGACCTCCAAGGTCCTTTCCAACTCTGTTCTGTTCAGTTCAATTTTCTATTCTTATTCTATTTTGTAATTTTATTCTGCTATTGTTCTGTTGAGTTCTGCTCTGTTCTATTATTCTATTCTATCCCATCCCTATTCTATATTCTATTTTATATTCTATATTGTATTCTAATTCTATAATCTTTATTCAATTCTATGTATTCTGTTCTGTTCTGTTCTATTCTATTCTACTCCTATTCTATCTCATCCCATCCCATCCCTATTCTATATTCTACATACTATATACTATATTGTATTTTATATTCTATATTCTATTCTAATTCTACATTCTTTATTCTATTCTATGTATTCTGTTCTATTCTACTCCTATTCTATCCTATCCCATCCCAATTGTATATTTTATTCTATATTCTATTTTATATTCTATATTCTATTCTAATTCTATATTCTTTATTCTATTCTATTCTATTCTATTCTATTCTATTCTATTCTATTCTATTCTATTCTATGCTATTCTATGCTATTCTATTCTAATTCCATCCCATCCCATCCCATCCCTATTCTATATTCTATATTCTATATTCTATATTCTATATTCTATATTCTATATTCTATATTCTTTATTCTATTCTATTCTATTCTATTCTATTCTATTCTATTCTATTCTATTCTATTCTATTCTATTCTATGCTATTCTATGCTATTCTATTCTAATTCCATCCCATCCCATCCCATCCCTATTCTATATTCTATATTCTATATTCTATATTCCATTCTAATTCTCTGTTCTATTCTGTTCTATTCTATTCTATTCTATTCTATTCTATTCTATTCTATTCTATTCTATTCTATTCTCATTCTCATTCTCATTCTCATTCTCCTCCAGCTGAGCGTGCATGGTGACCTATAAATGTAAACCTACCTGCAAGGCTAGCAAGCAAGGAGCACTGTGTCCATTTTTCCTTTAAAACATTGGTGCCAAGCTTCCAAAACCCTTTGCTTCCTTTCTGGCCCTGCCATGGCCCCCCTCACCTAGCAAGGATCCCCCACCCTTCAGCTCACTCCCCACCGCACAGGGGCTAGCCCATCCCGCAGGCCCCTAACCCCACTGCTTCTGACTCCCTCCCCCTCCCAAAGAGTACCCCTGACCTCCTCTTCCGCCCAGCCACGCCACTCTCACCTTCCGGCTGTGCTGATTCTGGCTGCTCGCCTTGCAGGGAGCCCCCAATTCTTCTCCCCCGCGCGACTTCAGCTTCTTGTGGGTTGGCCGGTCCGGCCCTTCGTGATGCCGCTTGGATTTGCAGGGGAAGCCCCCCTCGACTTTGATGTGGGCCATCGCCTTCAGCTTGGCTTTCGGAGGGTCCCTCAAGGTGGCCCCCGCATGCAGGCAGGTGGCTGAGGCAAAGGGGGGCTCGGGCTCCACCCGCTCCTTCTTGATCCGACTGAGGTCCACCTGGTGCACGGGGCAGGCAGGGACCTCGACGTTCGGGGGGTTGCGGGAAGCGTCCCCTCGCCGCTCCCGGCACTGTTTCTCGGCAGGAGAGGCCAACTCCGCCGTGACCCGGATGCTTGCCTGGCTGGCTAAGGGCAGGCCGTGGGGCGGATGGGCAGTCAAGAAGGGACTCTTAGCTTTGGGGTCCCCGGAGTGCTTGTGAACACAACCCTCCAGGGGAGTTTCGGGCGGGGGCAGAAGGGCGCTCTCGGCGGCCGAGTCCATCTCTCGTCGCTCGAGCCCCCTCGAGCCCTTTGCCTCAGGCGGGCCGGCTTGGAGAGCTGGTGAGACGCACAAAGGGCTCTCGGTGCTGGGCAGGGCCGCCTTACAGCCTTTGCCCTGGGAGGGAGCTTCGGGGGGCTTCTGGACCACCGGGGTAGCTTCCGCCAGCTGCCCAGTAGGGAACGCAGCTGGTTCGCTGGAGCCAGGGGTCTTGGAGGGCCCGACTGGATTGGGGGGCAGCTGTGCTGTCGCCGAGATGCCGATGGAAAGCAAAGTGCCCGGATGGTAATGGGACCACCCGATGGGCAGGAGTTGCGGGCTGGCAGGCTTCCCGTTGAGCGAACACCGAGAGTAAAGGTTTGCTTGGCTGGGGTTCCAGAGGGACAGCTCCTTGGAAGGCCGTAACGGAGGAGCCGGGGTGCGCCTGGTGGGCTCCGCTTGTCCCTCTGACCCACTTTTTTTCCCAGAAGGTAACCCGGCGCTCCGGGGTTCTCCCTGATCGATAATACAGATGGGCTCCTGCTTTGGAAGATGGCGGGAGTCCCTGCTGCTTAAGTCAGTCCCGGCATCCTTGCTCAACAAGACTGAGGCTGGCACCGGGTTGGCCACCCCCATGTAAGTACCCGGGATGGTGCCAATGAAAGCCGTGGGGTTTTTCACCCACGTGCTTTGCTCTCCGTTGCGCAGGAGTTCCGGGAAGATGACAAAGGGCGAGGCGGCAGCCTGGGCCATGCGCTGGGCTTTGGAGAAGACCGGCGTCAGCAGAGCTTTGCCACTGGGGTGCACCGGGGTCAGCACGGGCATCGGGGGCGTCTTGCGCTGGCTCGGCGGAGGCAGCTTCTGGCGATTGGACTTGGAGGAGAGATCCAGAGGCATCTCGCTGCATTCCGGGGAGGAAACCATCTCACGTTCCAGCTGCGGGGGGGACTTCAGCGGGGAGATGGACGCCAGGACCCCTGCCGCCAGCCGCTCGGGGACTCGGGGCAGCACGGTGGCAGGAACTGAGAGGGGGACAGCACTGGCGCAAGAGGCTGCCAAGGCAGGGGAGCTGGAGACCAGTTCTGGGCCGTTGGCAGGAGGGCCGGAGCCCGGTGTCGCGGGGGTGCTACCGTTTTCTCCGGAAGCCGGAGGGCAGCTTAACTGAGCGGCCTCGACGCAGGCGGCTTTGGGGTCAGGAGCCAAGGGTCTGCCCACAGAGAAAGCATACGGATATGGGTGAAGGCTGGGCAGGCAAGGGTCTTGTTGGAAGGACGATAAAACTGGGAGGGCAAGGGCGGGCGAGACCCCCAGCGTGTTGGAAAGAGGAGGAAGGTAAACCAGCGGCTGGCTGGGGGCGAGGACGGTGGCTCCAGGGGGCAGCGAGAGGGACATTTTTTGCATAGGGGGAGCCTGAGAAGTCGAAAAACAGACGCTCTTCAGGGTGTAGGTGGCGGGAGCCGGAGCCACCGTATTGCAGCTGCTGCTGCTGGTCGCAGTGATGGGGTTGACGGAGGCAGCGGGCACTGGGAGACCCTTCTCTTTTCCCATCTGCTCGCTCTCCAGAGCTTTGGGGCAGAACGGGGTCACCTCCGCAGTCTTCTCTGCAGCAGAGGGTAACGGGCAGTCCAGGCTGCGGCTGCTGCTGTCCAGCTGGGGCGGTTCTGGCTCTTGAAGCTTGCCAGGCTTGGCATCGCCGTCCTTCAAGGCCTTCTGGGCACAGTCTGGCTCGTGAGCCTGCTCCCGGAGTTGGGGGTCGGCTTCTTTCTCCACGGTGCCCTCCGGTTCAAACCCTTCGGCGCCCCCACCGCTTCCTGAAACCGCTGTGATCTCCACCTGCAAAAGGGAAGAAAGAGAAGATCAGGACCAGGGGGACAGTTTGCCCCCCACTTCACGGGGACGAGGGCAGAGGTGAAATTCAGCCAGTTCCTACCAGATTGCGGGGTATTGTAGGGCCGATGCGCGAAACCCCACCTACCCACACGGATGTCATGACGTCCCTTTTTTGGGGATGATTTTTCAGCCTCTGTGCACGCACATTTGCAAAACTGGTAAGGGAAGGGAAGTGAATTTCACCCCTGGCAGAGGGCATTCCCATCCTCCTTCCCTCTCCACCCCACCCATCCTCCGACCCACCATCTCACCTTGGAAAAACTGTTGCAGAACTCAGGCGAGCCCAGGTGCTGGGAACTGCTGGTGTCAGATTCTTCATCAGAAAGTGGGGCTCTCCTACAGGAAAATAAAAAAAAAAAGAGAGAGAGAAACTTAGAAAAATTATCCAGAGGTGGCGAGGCTGAAGCCACTGATCTGACCGGTGTAGCACATCTGTAGCCAAAGTCACCTCCAGGGCCACCGCCTTCTCTTGAAAGGGGAACCAGTCGGGAAGAAATAGCCTCTCTTGCTAATAGAAGGGAATATTCGTAACTCAGGATTGAAATGAAGGGTCCTTGGAGCTCGCTGAGCTTGGTGGTTTTCTCGCAGACGTTTCGCGACCCAACTAGGGAACATCATCAGTGCTAGAAAGGAGTGGGGTTTGTGAGGAGGAGGAGGAGGAGGATGACTGTGGGATCCCTGGTGCTCTCTAAGCTTGGGCGTTTTCTTGCAGACATTTTGTGACCCAACTAAGTATTATCATCAGTGCTACAAGGGACCAGAGTTTGTGAAGTGAAGAAGGGGGAGGGGGAGGAGGAGGAGGAGGAGGAGAAGGAGGGAGAAAGAGGAGGACGACCTTCCCCAATCTGTAGTTGTTCCCAAACTGGCACCTTTCAGGAGACAGGGAAACCTGTTGGGAGGTTTTCTTAAGAGCAGCTTTCTAATTGAGAATTGTTTAATATAAAAAGAGATTAGGGAGTCCTCAGTACTTTTTGAGCTTGCAAACATTTCATTACCCAATTAGGTAACATCATCAGTGTTAGAAGGGAGTGCGGTTTGTGGAATGGAGAGGGAAAGGGAAGAGGAGGAGAACGAGGAGGAGGAAGAGCCTTGGTGGTACAGCAGACTAAAGCACTGTTAAGTAACACCAGCTGCCTGCAATTACTGCAAGTTCAAATCTCACCAGGTTCAAGGTTGACTCAGCTTACCATCCTTTCGAGGTAGGTAAAATGAGGACCCGGATTCTGGGGGCAATAAGCTGACTTTGTATTAAAAAAAAGAAAAAAAAGAACACCACTTAGGGGGGGCCCGAAAGCCCTACTAAGCAGGTATATACAAAAAGTATGAAGGCTATTGCTTAACGCATCGTAAGCCGCCCTGAGTCTCCGGAAAAGGGCGGCATATAAACCGAACCAATAAATACAATAAATAAATAAAGAGGACTATGGGATCCTCAGGTGCTCCCTGAGCTTGATGGCCTTCTTTCCGATGTTTCATTACCCAACTAGGTAACCTCATCAATGTACTGGTTTGATATTGAAACCTAATCAGATAACGAAACATCGGCAAGAAAACCACCAACCTCAGAGGGCACCAAGGACCCCGTAATCTCTTTTATACTAAACCATTCTGAATAGAGAGCCGCTCTTAAGACAGAGCGTCCAACAGCTTTCCCAGTTTCTTGAAAAGTGCCAGATTGGGAATTGCAACAGATCGGGGGAAGACCACTTTAAAGTCATTTCAGTCAGCCTGAGCTTCCGTCGCTTGTAAAAAAAAATGGGCCGTAAAATAAAGAAATATATTCCTCAAAAGCTTGACGCACCCTGGAGGGATGCCGGGTGATGCTTTAAACAGACACAGAACTTCCTTTGCCTCCCTCCTGAATATAAAAGTTACCAGCAAAATGCCTTTCGCAAACTCGCGCCGGCCACTTGGGGGTTTCCAGGGTTTAGATCCAATTTTAGAAAGGCTATTTTGTCCGTGCGCGCTATTTTGTTCGAAAGGCAGAGATGCCGGCGCATTTTAAAGATTGGAATATTAAATATGACTTTAAGCCACAATGTTCCAAGGGTGCTTTTTTTTTTAATCTTTTTTTTTTTTTTTTGGTCAAAGGTGCTTTATATTTTTTATCTTTTTATGGCAACTGGACTATCTTGTTTTTTTCTTTGAAGACGTTTCGCTTCTCATCCAAGAAGCTTCTTCAGTTCTGAGTGGATGGTAGGGAATGGAAGGATTGATGCTCCTTGCAGACAGCTGGTCCTTTGCATCCTTTTAGAGCAAGAGGTCTTCAAACGTGGCAGCTTTAAGACTTGTGGACTTCAATTCCCAGAATTCTCTAGCCAGAATTCCCAGAATTCTCCAGCACACCATAGCATAGCTGGCTGTAGGAGGCTCCGCCCACCCGTCCAGATGTAATGCGTGACTACTGTGCGCACGGGGAGGTGTCGCGTGCAAGCGAAACAAGCGAGCACGTGCGGGGTCACATTTGCGAACTGGCAGGGAAAGTAAGTGAATCCCACCTCTGACGCAAATCCCCCTCCCACCCAAATCTTTTGCAAGCAATGTGAGAGAGAGTGCGTGTGTTTGTGTGTGTGTGTGTTTGTGGCATCTCGGTTCACAGATGAATTCAGTGGAACGGGCAATGGGGTTAAAATCTCAAAAGAAGCCGGCATTTCTTCTCCCCGTCTCATCCCCGAAGAGAAACAAGTGCTTTGCAGAATGCTTGCCCCTCGCGTGAGCACACACACACACACAGACACAGACACACACACACACACACAAATACCCTCTCCCCAAAATATTTTGCAAGCAACGAGAGAGTGTGTGTGTGTATGTGGCATCTCGGTTCACAGATGGATTCAGCGGAAACAAGAAGAGGCGGCCATGGGGTTTAAAATCTCGAAAGAGGTCGACGTTTCCGTCTCATCCCCGAAGAGAAATACGAGTACTTCGCAGAATGCTCCCCCCGCTTACACACACACACCTTTCTTCCTCGAGGCTGCACGTGTGAAGCCGTTCAGCGCCCGTCCAGTTATGCACTCCGCTGTAGAGAGGTGCCGCAGAGATCATGACAGCCGCTCCGCACCGAGCGAAGGTCTGCTTCAGTCAGGGGGGCTCCGCCTGGAACGGCAAAAGAAAAACACGACGCCGTGAGGCTCGGGTTCCGGCACCACCACCGCCGTCGGATCGGCAGCTCCCAAAGCAAAACGAGGCATATTCTTTGCAACATCCGACCGGCTAGATCAGTGTTTCTCAACCTTGGAAGCTTGAAGATGGGTGGACTTCTTCGAGCTACCAAGGCTGAGAAACACTGGGCTAAATTGAAAATGCTACTCTGCATCCAGAGAAGGCTGGAAGGGGAAACAAATGGAACTGGCCAGGAAGAAATATAAACACAGGTCATCCTCGACTTACGACAGCTTTTAGTGACCGTTCAACGTTAGGAAAAAAAAAATGACTTTAGGTCCGTTCTTCCGAGTTAGGAACAGTTTGTAACATCTCCATGATTGTGTGATCAAAATTCAGACAGCTTGGCAATTACGGTTCATACTTATGACCGTTGCTGTGTCCCAGGAGTCACGGGATCTCTTTTTGCGACCGTCTGACAAAGCAAAGTCAACGGGGGAAGCCAGATTCACTTAACAACTATATCCCTAATTTAACAACGGCAAGTGATTCGCTTAACAACGGTGGGCAAGGAAAGTCGTAAAACAGGTTTTCGCTTCACGAAAACGTCGCCCTTAGCAACAGAAACATTGGGACGCAGTGGTGGTCGTAAATCAAGGACTACCCTGAAGGGATCCCGGCTCCTCTGATGCTGAAACAGGCCCTGGGAAATCTGTTCGTTGTTATTTGGACCGCTCATTCTTGAGCCAACATTCATATTAGGGAAGAAACTACCCAAGGCGGCTCACAGCTATGCAAGATCCGAGCTGTCAAATCTGCAAATCGGAGCAGTTCTGGGAACAGATTAAAGCCACTTGGTTCTCCCAGGAGGAAGAGCTGGCCCTGCTTCAAGATTCGCAAAGAATTCAGACCCAGGGACAGCCAGCTTGGCTTCCTTCACACATGCTTCTTTTTTCCCTGCCTGGGTATATTCAGTGTTGTGGTTTTAACATGTCCGGAGAGCCCCAGGCTGGGAAATGCTTAAAGACCCGTTTATGGATGTCAGCTTAGAGCTAAGGAGAGAGGCTGGGATAAGCGGGATGATTTTCCTACGTTCAGTCTAGTCTTGCGTATAAAATTTTAAAAAATGACAAAAGAGAGCACCGTCAGCGGTGAAATGTAAATTTTGTTACTACCGGTTCTGTGGGCGTGGCTTGGTGTGTGGGGGGGTTTAAGATGATAGCCAACTTTTTTTTTTTTTAAACTTTTAAAACCATTTTTCTACAACCTCTTCGGCTGAAAAAATGCTTTTAAAAGCCTCTGACGATCCCAGCTGACTTGCCTGATCGGCAGAGGCTTTTTTTTCCCTTTTAAAAACACTTTTTCTATAATCTCTTCGGTGGAAGAGGTTGTAGAAAAAAATGCTTTGAAAAGCCTCTGACGATCCCAGCTGAGCCGCGGGCTCATCAGAGGCTTTTTTTTTTTTTACTTTTAAAAGCATTTTTTCGGCGAAAGAGGTTGTAGAAAAAATGCTTTAAAAAAAAAGTCTTTGATGATTGCGCGGCTCAGCTGGGCATGGGGGGGGGAGAGGAAGCAGGGATTTTTGCTACCGGTTCTCCGAACCACCCGCCTCCATCGCTACCGGATTGGGCGATTCGGTCCGAACCGGGAGTATTTCACCCCTGAGCACCATGTATACGTTTCCTTGATTGGTTCAGAGCAGTGTATGCTTATAGCAAATGGAAGAATGCAAGAAATCCAGTCTTATTTTATTGGCTGAAGTACTACCAGGCCCAGGGAAATGCATCCCAACTTTTGGGGGTCAAGCTATTCCTTCCGGGGCTCTCTAAGCCTTGGCAACTTTTAAGACTTTGTGGACTTCAATTCCCAGAATTCCTCAGCCAGCTTAAAAACCGCCCAGTTTGGAGGTCCCTGTTTTAGAGACCAAGCTGACCTTACAGGTGAAATCTTCTGTGAAGGCAAAACAGGAGGCCAGGTGTGTCAGAATACACAGAGAAATCAAACAGGGAGAGGAGAGTGATCTAAGGCAGAGCCCCTCCCTCTGACGCATGACCCGGTCCTTTGTCAAGGCCCCCGTGGAAAAGGAAGGTCATACAACAAGGAAAACCCGGGGTGACCGGAACAGCATCAGATGGAAGACAGCCGAGGGATGGAAGAAAGAGCCGCACGGCTCCAGCCTCCAGCAGAACCCAACCCTACAAGCCTGGAGTGGGGAAAAGGGGGGGGAGCACAAGGCGGGATCCCTGGCAGACCCCCAAAAAAGAAAAGGGAAGCTGTCTCAGCAGCTGCATGGAGAGACACGTCGGGGGGTTAGTGGGGCATTCACCAAAAACAGACATGGAAGCAGCACATTTTTCTTTCTGTTCTCCCAGGGAAGACGTGGGAAAAACGAGCCAGAAAGAAGCATTCCCAGGAAGCAGCAGCGAAAGGAGGAGGAGGAGGAGGAGGAGGAGGAGGAGGAGGAGGAGGAGGAGGAGGAGGAGGAGGACATTTCATTACCCAACTAAGCAACATCATCAGTATTAGAAGGGAGTAGGGTTTATGAAGGAGGAGGAGGAGGAGGAAGAGGAGGAGGAGGAGGAGGAGGAGGAGGAGAAGGAGAAGGAGAAGGAGAAGGAGAAGGAGAAGGAGAAGGAGAAGGAGAAGGAGAAGGAGAAGGAGAAGGAGAAGGAGAAGGAGAAGGAGAAGAAGAAGAAGAAACATCTGAAAAGAGGGCGGGCCGTGGCACAAAGCTACGGCATCACAAGGGCCATTAAGAAGACTGGGGCGGGGGGGGGAGTTTGTTGGGCAGCAGGAACGGGGAGATGCCAAGCACAGAGATTTCTCTAAAGAAATTTGCAGAGGACGAAAGCCGCTGCGAAGACTCGCCAACGAGAGAGAGAGAGAGGGAGGGAGGGAGAGAGAGAGACAGACCCTCCTCCTCTGGGGAATGGCCACCGCCTGTGGATCCTCCTCTCTCCCTGGGGTTGGTCACATGGCTGAGCAAGAGGTCAGGGCAGCCAGATGTCGCTTGCCCAGATGATCCTTTCAGGGAGAAAGGCACGGACGGTGCCCGCACGGAAAACAGAGATGCTCAAGTGTTTTGGACCTAGGAAAGGTGAGGTTGAGCTTTGGGGTGGGGGAAATGCACCAACTCCTTGATTGTTTTGCGACATCACCTCCCCCCCCCCCGCCCCTGAATGGAATGAAGCACAGTTTTTTTTTTCAAGGCGTCCGCTGGAGTTGGCGCCTGTTAGAAGAAGAGATTTCAGCCGGATTCATTTTGGGATGCAGAAGAAGGCTGCCACCGAAGCAGAAGTCCTCGTATTGCAGAAGAAAGAAAGAAAGAAAGAAAGAAAGAAAGAAAGAAAGAAAGAAAGAAAGAAAGAAAGAAAGAAAGAAAGAAAGAAAGAAAGAAAGAAAGAAGGAAAGAAAGAAAGAAAGAAGGAAGGAAGGAAGGAAGGAAGGAAGGAAGGAAGGAAGGAAGGAAGGAAGAAGAGAGAGAAAGAAAAGGAGAGAGAGAAAGAGATGATAGATAGATAGATAGATAGATAGATAGATAGATAGATAGATAGATAGATAGAAGGAAGTAAAGGGAAGAGCTAGGGGCAACATAATGGCAGCCTTCTAATATTGGAGGGGCTGTCACAGACGATGTGATGCGACACCCAGAAAAATATGGCATCCTTCATTTAATCCTCCAGGGAAAGATTGAAGGCAAACAAGAACATCATGTCTTCAAAATCTAAGGGACCGGGTTTGAACAAAACTCAGCAGCACTTTTTCATGCAGCTGTTGACAAAAACAGGATGGCCAACATGATAGCCAACGTCCGATGATGGATATGGCACAAGAAGAAGAAGTCACAGAGGAAAGGAGGTCGATCTGTTCTCCAAAGCACCAGGAGGGCAGGATCAGAAATAATGGGTGGAAGATCGTTAAAGAGAGAACCAACCTGGAATTAAAGAGAAATTTCCTGTCAATGAGAACCATGAGTGGGAAGGCTTTCCTCCTCCAGAAGTTCTGAGTGCTCCGCCAATGGAGTTTTTAAAGAAAAAAAGTAGACAGCTATCTGTCCAGAATGGTACATCATCTCCTACTCAAGCAGGGGGGTGGACTAGAAGACCACCAAGGTCCTTTCCAACTCCGCTATTCTGCATGCTTAGGGATTAAAAAAGATGTGGAGACTCTAGAAAGAGTGCAGAGAAGAGCAACAAAGGTGATTAGGGGACTGGAGGCTATAACATATGAAGAACGGTTGCTGGAACTGGGTATGTCTAGTTTAATGAAGAGAAGGACTAGGGGAGACATGATAGCAGTGTTCCAATATCTCAGGGGTTGCCCCAAAGAAGAGGGAGTCAAGCTATTCTCCAAAGCACCTGAAGGCAGGACAAGAAGCAATGGGTGGAAACTAATCAAGGAGAGAAGCAACTTAGAACTAAGGAGAAATTTCCTGACAATGAGAACAATTAATCAGTGGAACAACTTGCCTCTAGAAGTTGGGAATGCTCCAACACTGGAAGTTTTTAAGAACAGGTTGGATAACCATTTGTCTGAAGTAGTGTAGGGTTTCCTGCCTGAGCAGGGGGTTGGACTAGATGACCTCCAACCGTCCCTCCCAACTCTGTTATTCTATTCTATGACACACTGGATTGTTGCTGGCTGCCATGTCCATTTCAAAAAAAAAAATATTTTTTTTCAGAGGTTCCCCAGACCAGGCTGACTCGAACTCATCCCTCATCAAGTGAGTTTCCCAAGATACTCCTTGCCCATTTCAGTCTAGACAGTAAGCTGGCAATGGCCATTCTACTACGAATACCCGGAAACCCGTCACCCAAGCTATGTCTCTGGTGCAAAATTGCTTGCGAAGAAGTGATGGGGGAGGAACAAAAGGGATTCTAAGTAGGTAATCCAGAGAGTCAGGTAGAAGAAAAACCTAGGCATGACTCACAGCCCGGACTGACAAGACACAGGGAACTAACCACCAACTAGCCTAAGCCATCCAATTTTATTTAGGTGGGCCAGATAAATGAACCCGCCTGCCTGCCTGTTGTACAAACTCCAAAACCACAATTCATTTCGTCCTGTGGAAAGCCCGTCCTGCAAGCATCGCCAGAAGGGATAATGCCGGCTGAACAAACAGGCGAGAGGTTTAAAAACAGGGTAAACAAACAAGCAAATAAATAAATAAATAAAAACAAGGCAAGGCAAGGCACTTCCTTCGCGGAAGAAGAGGAATGACCACACCCCCCGGGATTTAGCCAAGCTCCCCGTTCAAAATTCTTTTCCAGGGGTTGCAAAATGCTATTTCGGCTTCCCAACGCGCCAGGCGGGGAGGGACCGGACGGACGGGAGGGAAGGAATGCCTGGGAACCCAGGAGTTGGGTAGAGAAAGGAGGCACCAGCGCTCTTGAGCTGGCCGGCCACGGGTTTGACTTAACACGGAAGGGCTGCCGGGAGTCCCAACGGAAAAGCAACAGCCCGACACGGGCTTATCTGAGGCTAGTGAATGGGAGGTGGAGATAGCTTTGCTGCAGAGCAAATTATGCCCACCCCCTTCCTAAAGCCTGGGAAAGGTGCAGCCAGAATGGAAGTGTAGTTTTTTTTCAAAGCTGAACATGAAGGAACCTCTCTCCACTTTATACCAACTTCAGCTGCTTCCTTCAAATCTGAAAGCAAAGTCTGAAGGGCGAGGGGAGATGGTTACACGGTCCAGAAAACCTCTCCACCTTTGATCTTCCAACTCCTTGGTAAGTTAGATCCTCCTGTTGGATCAGCTAAGGCCCATATAGCCCATATGTCAGCACTAGGATAAATGCATCTTGACGGCCTGAAAACCTGACACCATATATATATATATGGACTATATCTCCTAGAAGCACGAAGCCGAAAACACCAGCCTGAAGATGACGAATGAGACTTCATCGAAATGTCACCAAGACACTTCCAATTTTACGGGGGAGAAAACCCGAATAACCAAAGACATGTGTGTGTGTGTGTGTGTGTGTGTGTGTGTGTTTTCTGAGGTTTTCACGGGTATTTGTATGTAGGTCTTTGGTTATTTGGGTTTTCTCGCGCGTAAAATTGGAAGTGTCTTGGCGACGTTTCGACGAAGTCTCATTCGTCATCTTCAGGCTGGTGTTTTCGGCTTCGTGCTTCTAGGAGCAATATATATATATATATACTTTACCGTGCCAGGTGTTGCTGAATAGAGCCGCTCCTACTGCCACATTCCAGACGGCACTGCAAACACAGTGCAGCACACCCCCCAACCTCTTACCCCAATTTCGCCCAGCCAAGCAACCCAGTTCAGTTCTGCAGCCCCACACGGTGGGCCAAGTGTTGACAGAACAGCAAGGCGTTCTTTAAAACGAACATTTCCTCAAGAGGAGGCTCCAAACACATCCGTGTGAGCCCACCCTTCTGAAGCGAAACAGTCAACAGGGAGGCAAAATCCCACGAGGTTACTGCCCAGATTGCCAAGACCTCAGTGGGGGTCATCTAAGCTTGTAGGATTTGTAAGAGTTCTAACCCACAACTGGGAATCTGGGCTTGGTATCTCTGCTCAGTCCCCTCCCAAAAAAACATGTCGGGCATCTTTCTCACCAACCCAGAAAGATGAAATGGGACAATGTCACGCTCCTTGTCCCAAATACCTTCAAGCCAAGGCAGCATACGATCCAATGGTAACCGCGAAAGAATCCTTATCCATAAGTAAGCTTTTGAAAGACATCGTTCAAGCTGAAAAAGCTCAGAAACGTCTAAGACAGGGGTCAGCAACCTGCGGCTCTGGAGCCGCATGTGGCTCTTTCACCCCTCTGCTGCGGCTCCCTGTCACTCAAAATACGCGTCACAACCGCCAATGTGCGACACCCACCGGCATGTGATTTATTGAGCTTTATCAACCATGGATAAATCCAAGAAAAGAAAAGTTTCAGAAGAAAACAGAACGTTTAATTCAACTACATATGCCAGTTTTGTGGCCGCTCAAGAAATAGTCAGGTATGGGAAGGGTTTTGTGACTCCTGGTGTTTTCTTTTCTGTGGGAAATGGGTCCAAATGGCTCTTTGAGTGTTTAAGGTTGTAGACCCCTAGTCTAATATAACTTTCATGGCTAGACTTCCAAGTTCTGAGTTCCATTTAACCTACATTTTAACAGATTAAAACGAGTCTGGAAGGCAACAGGTTTCAAACATCAAGATATTCCTGATGTGTTTAACCCCTACCACACAAATATTTGAGATGTTTAGTGAAAACTGGATACTGAAATCTTAAAAAGACTTAATCCTATATATAAAGGTAAAGGTTCCCCTCGCACATATGTGCTAGTCGTTCCAGACTCTAGGGGGCGGTGCTCATCTCCGTTTCAAAGCCGAAGAGCCAGTGCTGTCCGAAGATGTCTCCGTGGTCATGTGGCCGGCATGACTCAATGCCAAAGGCCCACGGAACGCTGTTACCTTCCCACCAAAGGTGGTCCCTATTTTTCTACTTGCATTTTTTATATGCTTTCGAACTGCTAGGTTGGCAGAAGCTGGGACAAGTCACGGGAGCTCACCCCGTTACTTGTCTACACTACTGCCTACACTAGGGATTCGAACCGCTGGACTGCCGGCCTTTCGATTGACAAGCTCAGCTTCTTAGACACTGAGCCACTGCGTCCCATTAATCATATATATATATATATATATATATATAGGCAAAAGGGAAGCAATATGCTCCCTCCCACATATTGGGGTAGACCAGGTGCCTCAATAGAAAAACACTTAATCTCTCCCCTGGCTCAAGCTGATGAAGGGAGGAGAACTTGTGGCTCAGAGGTTAATACAACTGCCTAATATGCAGGCAGCCCAAGTTTGAATCCGAGTAAGGGTATGGCCAGTTGATGAGAGCTAAATAGCATGAAATAGATCTATACTAGTCTCCCTTTATTTATCAGCAAAATATAAATAATATATATACATATATATATAGTTGGATATATATACGCAACAAAACAAACAATTCAGGCACATCTACCAAGGGACAAGATTTATGGACGTCTATGGAGACTCTCAGTCATCCAGGTCATGATTGTCCCAACCCTTGGTTGTCTCTTTTTCAAAAGAGGCAACTGGACTTTCTGGTTTTTCTTCTCCAAGAAGCTTCTTTTCTGCTCGAAAAGAAGCAGAAGCTGAAGAAGCTTCTCAATAGGAGAAGCGAAACGTCTTCAAAGAAAAAACCAGAAAGTCCAGTTGCCTCTTTTGAAAAAAAGCACCTTTGGCACAAAGACTTATGGACTTTTCTCAGACTTACAGCCAAGGAGAAATATCTGCAAGCACATTGAGCACAAATCTTGTCCCAAGACCAACGGATGCCTCTGGTCCTTTTGTTGGCCAAGTCGCCTTTGCAAAGTGTGTCCACATTGGCACGTAAAGCAACCTTCCTTTTGGAGACAGCCTTAACAGAGACCATCCTACATGAACTAAAAGATCATTTTGGTTGACCTGTTCAGTACAGGGAGTCCTTGACTTATGACTGCAAGGGAGCCCCTCAAATTTCTGTGGCTAAATCTGTTGTTAAGCAAATTTTGTCTCGTCTTGCGACCTTTCTTGTCACCGTTCTTAAGTGAATCACTACAGTTGTTAAAAGTTAGCGACAGGGTTGTTGAGTGAATCTGGCTTCCCCATCGACTCTGCTCTGCAGAAAGTTAAAAAAAAACAACAAACAGAAAAGACAATCAGATGTCCCTGGGATACTGTGACCGTCAGAAATGCAAGCTGCCAAATGTCCACATTTTGATCATGTTGACCGTGGGGATGCTGCGACGGTCGTAAGTATGAAAAACAGTCATGAGTCATTTCTTTTGAGCACCATTGTAACTTTGAACTAAACGAACTGTTGTAAATTTTGGAGAAAATTGTTTGTTTTTTTGCCTAGGGACTTCTTACATAGTCTGACGTGGATTCTGTGTTATCAAAGGGATCCGGACAAATTTTGAACGGGGAAAACAGGTGGACGAGGGCCTGGCATATGTCGCTTGAGCCTTCTGGACACAGGATTCCAGAGGAAGACAAAAGTGGCATTGTGTGGGTGAAGGAATATCCCTTACTTTTCCTTCAGAAGTCAAGGGGGTCTTGCCTCAATAAGGGCAGGGGAAAACGAAGGAAAGAAGGAAGGAAAGAAGGATGGAAGGAAGGAAGGATGGATCTTAATTTAAACAAGGATCTCAGAAGAGGAAGGAAGGAAGGAAGAAAGGAAGGAAGGAAGGAAGGATATAAACAAGGATCTCAGAAGAGGAAGGAAGGAAGGAAGGAAGGAAGGAAGGAAGGAAGGAAGGAAGGAAGGAAGGATATAAACAAGGATCTCAGAAGAGGAAGGAAGGAAGGAAGGAAGGATATAAACAAGGATCTCAGAAGAGGAAGGAAGGAAGGAAGGAAGGAAGGAAGGAAGGAAGGAAGGAAGGAAGGAAGGAAGGAAGGATGGATCTTAATTTAAACAAGGATCTCAGAAGAAGAAGGAAGGAAGGAAGGAAGGAAGGAAGGAAGGAAGGAAGGAAAGAAGGAAGGACAGACAAGACACGAACAGGATGTAATGCAGGTAGTCCTTGACTTACGATCACAACTGTGCCAAAATTTCTGTCGCTAAGCGAGACATTTGTTAAGTGAGCTTTGCCCCATCTTACGACTTTTCTTGCCACAGTTGTTAAGCGAATCACTGCGGTTGGTAAGCTAGTAACACGGTTGTTAAGCGAATCTGGTTTCCCCGTTGACTTGGCTTGACAGGTGGTCACAAAAGGGGATCACACGACCTTGGGACACAGCAACGGTCGTAAGGGTGAACCCGTTGCCAAACGCCAGAGTTTTGATCACACGATCACGGGGCTGTTACCAAGTGTGAAAAGTCACTTTTTTTTCAGTTGGTTGTAACTTTGAATAATCACTAAATGAACTGGTGTACAAGCAGACCTTGACTTACAACAGTTCATATAGTGAACATTCAAAGTTACAATGGCACTGGAAAAAAAAATGACTCGTGACCGTTTTCCATACTCATGACCGTCGCAGCATCCCCACGGTCAGGGGTCTGCAACCTTAAACACTCAAAGAGCCATTTGGACCCGTTTCCCACACAAAAGAAAATACCGGGAGCCACAAAACCCTTCCCGTGCCTGACAATTTCTTGAGAGGACACAAAACTAGCAAATGTAGTTGAATTAAACGTTTTGTTTTCTTCTGAAACTTTTCTTTTCTTGGATTTATTCATGGTTGGCCTACCGGGGGTTGAAAAGCTCAATAAATTGCGTGCCGACGGGTGTCGCACATTGGCAGTTGTGACGCATATTTTGAGTGACAGGGAGCCGCAGCAGAGGGGTGAAAGAGCCACATGCGGCTCCAGAGCTGCAGGTTGCTGACCCCTGCCCACGCTCAACATGATCAAAATTTGGACAACTTGCATTTAGGACGGTTAGAGTGTCCCAGGGACATCTGATTGTCTTTTCTGTTTTTTGTTTTTTGAACCTTCTGCAGAGCAGAGTCGATGGGGAAGCCAGATTCGCTAAATAACCCTGTCGCTAACTTTATCAACCGTAGAGATTCACTTAAGAGCGGTGACAAGAAAGGTCGCAAGATGAGACAAAATTTGTTTAACAACAGATTTAGCCACAGAAATTTGGGGGCCGGGGGGGGGCTCTGTTGCAGTCGTAAGTCGAGGACTCCCTGTAGTGAATGGGTCAACCGAAATTATCATTTAGTTCAGATAGGATGATCTCTGTTAGGGCTGTCTCCAAAAGGAAGGTTGCTTTGCGTGCCAGTGTGGACACACTCTGCAACGGCAACTTAGCCAACAAAAGGAATTGAATTTTCTTCCCCTCTTCTACTGCGCAGTGCCAGCTATCCAACACTTTTTTCTTTGAATGCATGAAAACAATCATTTGTTAGCCACTCTATGTGTCTGGATGAGAGGTCTCCAACCTTGGCAACTTTAAGTCTTGGCGGACTTCAACTTGATGGAATTGAAGTCCATCAAGGCTTAAAGTTGCCAAGGTTGGAGACCCCTGGTCTAGAGAGTTGTTTGTTTCTTCAAAGAGTGGGTTTTTTAAAAAAAAAATAAAATACAAGTAGTCCTCAACTTACGACTTCAACGGAGCCCGAAATTTCTAGTGCTGAATGAGATGTTCGTGAAGGGAGTTTTGCTCCCTTTGGACGACCTTCCTTACCACTGCCATTAACTGAATCCCTTGCAATCGTTAAATTAGTGACACGGTTGTTAAGCAAATCTGGCTTCCCCCTTGACTTTGCTTGGCCAAAGGTTCGCAAAAGGGGAATCCCCTGACCCTCCCCAAGTCGCTGTGACCATCATAAATAGGAGTCACTGGCCCAGCGCCTGAATTTTACCACATGACCGGTTGTGACTGTTGAAAAACGGTCCCGCGTCACTTTTGAAAGCGTCGTCATCGCTTTGAATGGTCACTAAATGAACTGTTGTAAGTCGAGGGCTACCTATACTTCTTTTAAGGTTGTTGTTTTTTTAAAAAAATAAAAAAAATTGTGAGGCTGCCCCCAAGCCATTCTGGAACTGGGCGGTCCAGAAATTCAGTCAGTAAATAAATCATACTTAAGCACGTTCAATTAAAAGGAGAAAGAAAGGAAAAGATTCCACTAGAAATACTTCAGCGGCTGAGAATTTCAGCGGCTGCCCCCCAAAAGATGACATTTGACACACCTCAGCTTGAAAGCTTAGAGAGGCCGACAGTCCTTTTTAGCAAGTTTTCAGCTCTGTCACTAAAAGCGAAGTTCATCCCTCATTTACAATTTTCTTCAGCAGAGACACGCTGCATATAAACCATCCTCCTGCATGTGGCGGAAAATATCTTTGAAGGCGAGACGATTCCCTCTTCCTGCCCACCGGAGCCTCCCTCCTCATGGCCCGCCCCGCAATAAACCGAGCAGCGAGATGCCCCCCCCCAAACTTTGAGGAATATGCAAAAGGCAAACAATGCAGACCCTATGTAACTGACATGGGACTTCCTCTACGACTGATTCACAAAAGGCGTGTGCTCGGAGCTTAATTCGAAAGCGAAGGAAGGCATAGCCGTCACCAAGCGGGTGGTGGAGCGGGGGGGGGGGGAAAGGGGCACGGATTGTTCTTTACCGAAAAAGGCTGCCATCAAAAAAACAACAAAAAAGCCATTTTCCAAGGTTTGGAAGTCGCCAACTTCTCTTTCGGCAAGCAACCGATTCCGGACCTGCCAGATGTCATGGAAGGCATGCCTTAACAGCCGCAGGCCTCAGCTCAGCCCATCCTTCCCTACTAACGAGATGACAATTATGTACACAACGACACAGGACGGATCTTTTGCGCTTGCACACCAGCTCGGTCCAACGTGCTTCCTACTCCAAGGAAACGGAACCGTGTTTCCTTTCCTCTCCTCCTGCGGCTGCCGTACACAAACTTTTGGGCCCCTCTCCAAAACAAGATAGGTCGGTAGGTCTCTCTCTCTTTCTCTCTCTCCTTCTCTCTCTCTCCCTCTCTCTCTCCCTCTCTCTCTCCCTCGCTCTCAGCAAATGGGCTCAGCGAGTTTCCCTTTCTCGCCATGCAGCCAGCCTCACCGGCGGGAGGAACCCGATTGTGGAAACCTGTCGCAGCTGCAAATTAGCATGATGCTTCGAAAAACACAGGCGGCGAACAAGGCGAAGGAAGGGGAGGGGGGGTGAAGAGAGGAAGGGAGCCTCTCCCAGATCTTTTTGGAAGAACTGGAGAAGAATAAAATCTCCACCCAACTCGGCCTCACAACCCCCAACCCACCTTCCCCGGCCTCTCTGTTTGGAAGGCTTGATGAGTTCCTGTTCCCGAGGGGGAAAAAAGCCAGGATGCCTGCGGGGATCGATCCCCGGTTCGATCACCTGTTGGGGCAAGTTAGAAGGGGGGCATCGGTTCTCCTCTCTGCCATCAGGCCACGTGCGGTTCTCCAAGCGGCAGGGCCAAGTAAAGAAGCCCGGCTGGCCGAGGATGGCATTTGGCAGGCAGGGAAATACCTAAGGTGCCAAGGGAAGGACCTCTGGCTGCAACCTGCCCCAAAGCAGTGGACCTCTGCAGCCGGCCAGCCAGCCACTTCGGGCTGGGCACGGCTTCTGCAACTCAGCGAAGTCCTCGTCCTGTGCAACCCTTCCTCCGATCGCCTCTTTTTTCCTTCTTCTTCTTCTTCCCCTGCTTCCTTTTCAAGCCCAGGCCTCGGCTCCTCCGACCTCTCTCTCTCTGTCTCTCTCCCCCACAACAGCAGCAGCCGGCGAGGTTGCAAGCTTCCTCCGCCGGGGACGCAACCTTGGTATCCACCAGGCCAAGCCAGGCAAAGTTGCCCGCTTCTCCAGCCTCCCTTCCCCCGCTTGCTCAACAGCCGCGCACCGGAGCTGCCAGCCTGCTTTGCCACTTATCCTGGCTCGGCCCGCTTGGCCGATCGGGCTTCTTTTTTTTGCGCGCTGCCGAGCTCCGCGGCATCGCTTGCGGGGCGGAGTGAGCTCCGCCTCCGACCGTGCACACCGACCGACCGACCGCTGCCTCCAGCCCCGGAGCTCGCTTGCTCTCTCTCTCTCTCTCTGCCCGCCCGCCCGCGCGCTCCTCCCCGGCTTCCTCGCCAACCCATCCGCCAGGCTGCCCGTTCCCTCGGGGCCGTCGCGGGCATCGCCCTTGTCTCTTGTTTTTTTTTGGAGGGGGGGGTGGTTTGGGGAGGTGGGGAAGCCGGCGCAGATGCAGAGGGAGTCTCCAACCCAGCCAAGGAGCCTCTCTAACGCCCCCACCCCACCGCAAAAGCGAAAGGAAGGGTCCCCCTCGACGGTTCCTTTTGGGCGGGGGGGGGGGAAGAGAAGGAGGCTGCGATGGGGATTTGTGGGGGGGGACACCAGAAGGGACGGAGAGGGGCTCCGATGGGGCGCTTCCTTACCCCGATCTCTCCCCGCCCTCCCCACTTTCCCAGCCAGGAAGGAATTGGGGGGGAGGAGGGTGGAAGGGGCGCCCGCAGGGGGAGATAATGCCGTCCTTCCCCCCCTCCCTCCCCAAACCTTCGACGTGCAGAGAGCTTTTCCTCCCCAGCGAAGAGAAAGTGGAGATGGGTTGAGGGGAGGAAGAGAGAGAAAGAGAGAAAGAGAGAAAGAGATAGAAGAGGCTTCTTCCCGGATTGACCGCCCCGTCGATGGAAGGGAGGGGAGAGAGGGGGGGAGGAGAGAGAGGGAGGGGGGGCAGGCAGGCAGGCAGGCGCGTCCGGGCAGAGCTGCTTCCTCTCCTCACTCTCTCTCTCCCCCCCCCTCCGCCCTTCCCTTCCCTTCTCCCCGGCTGGAAGGGCCGTCGAGAAAGCGGCTCGGCTGCTTCCTGCTGGACGGAAGGGGATCGCGAACGACCCCACACCCGTCCAAGGGGCTCGGGAAGAGAGCCCGCGGGGGCGCTGCTGCTGCTGCTGCCTGCCAGCCCCGTCACTCTTGGACGGGACCTTACCCGGACGGACGGACGAGCTCTTGAGTGGGGGGGGGGAGGAAAGGGGGGGGTTAAAAGGAGGCGAGGCGGGGGTCGCGCGCGAGGAAAGGGCCGCGGTCCAAGGCCCGCTCCCTGTTTCCATGGAAACCTCACTCACACGCCGCGGCCCCCCCCTCCTCTCTCTCCCTCCCCGATGGCGACGGAGTGAGGGGGGTTGTGGGGGGGGGGAAGGAAAGGAAGGAAGGCGGGCGGGCGAGCGAGCGCGACGGGCCTGAAGAAGGGAAGCGGCGGAGACGCACCTGCTCCCGGGGCGGGCCCCCTCCGAGGGACCGGCGTCGTCCGGGGAAGGTGGGGAGGGGGTGTTGGTGGTGGTGAGGTCAGCCTCAGGGAAGCCCAGCCCGAGCGGAAGGGCCGGACGGACGGACGGCGCGGCGGGGCTTTGGCGGCTCCCCCTTCTTCGCTCCCACAGCCGCGGCGCCGGCGGCGGCACCACCACCACCACTGGCAGCCGGAGAGTGCGAGGACGGAGGAGAAGCCAGGCACGGCTGCTGCCGCTGCCGAGTCCTGCCGCTGCTGCAGGGCCTGCCGGGAAGTGTAGTCCGGCCGCCCGGCGGCCCCCCACGCCCACACCGCACCCGGCCCTGCCCTGCGGACTACCGCTCCCAGGCTGCACCGCGGCAGGCCCTGCCCGTATGGGAAGGGGAAGGGTGGTAGTGTGTGTGTGTGTGTGTGAGGGGAGGGGAGGGGGGGTTTATTCCGAGCCAGCCGAGTCCGGAGAGGGAAAGAAGAAGGGGGGGGGAGGGAAAGCGAGGGGGGAGGGAGGGAGAGGAGGGGCTTTGCGCCCTGCCCGGGGAGGAGGGGGAGGGGCTGGGCAAGGGCGGGTCCGTCCTCCACCCGAGGGGAGGGAGAGATAAGAAGGGGTGGGTCGAGGGATCAGCGCTGGGGGCAGCCGTGAGACTCGCAGGGCTCCGAGGGACCCCCTTGGTCCGGCCTGGGGAAGGTGTGGGAGGGGGGGAATGATGAGAGAGAGAGAGAGAGAAAGAGAGAGGGGGAGAGAGAGAGAGGGAGGGGGGGCTTCTCAGTGTTCCCACGCAGGGCGCCAAAAGCTCGCGTGGGTGGGTGAGTGGGTGCGTGGGTGGGTAAGGGGCGCCTCCATCCGAAAACGGGGCGCCCCACTTCTCTCCCCCATCCAGAAGATCACGGGACCCCCGCGGGAGGGAGAGAGAGAGAGCATGTATGGGGGGGGAGGGAGGGAAGGGTTGAAGGCTGCAGCTGGGGAAGAAGAAGAAGAAGAAGAAAAAAAGGACGGGGAGGGGATGGGGGGGGTCGCGCGCGTGGAAAGGGCCAGGTGTGTGTGCCCCGCGGAGCCCTTTCGCGCCCACGGGGATCCGCCAAGCGCACCGCCCAGGGCAGGGCAGGGCAGGGCAAGGTTGGCGGAGGTGGTCCCGCTGCAACCGACGGAGGGGAAGAAGAAGAAGAAGGAAAAAAAAAAAATCCCCGCACGAGGCAACTCGGCGGGGGCTGCAGATTCTTTCCCCACCCCCCACCCCCCCAAAAAAATCCCCGGCATCGGCGTTACCTGCCCGCGGCCCGAGGTCGCCTCCTTTCCCGCCGCTGCCGTCCCCAGGCCCGGTTAGGAGGAGCAGCTGCTGCTGGTAGTGCCGCCGTTGTTGCGCGGGGTTTGGGGCTCCGCACCTGCGTCGCCTGGGCGCACCCTCGGATCCAAGTGGCGCAGCGCAGTGGGCGCCCGAGCCTGGGAAGTGGTGGGGGGGGGATGCTGCTTTGCCCCTTTCTCCAGGCGGCTCCGAAGCCCTTTTGCTCTCCCCGGGGAAGGAAGGAAGGGAAGGAAGGAGGAGGGTGGGTGGGTGGCGGGGCGGAAAAGCAGCGCTTTGCCTGGCCTGCTTTTACCTCCTTCCGTCGCTTGCCTCGGCTCCTCTCGGGGATGCAGCCGGAGGGAGGCGCCCCAGCTTCGGCCGGACGATCGCCTCTCTGGGAGAGGGGACTCAAACCCCCTTCGCCGACGCCGGCCACTTTCCGTCTGCCTTCCCTTTTTTCTCCTGCCTTCCTTCCCTGCCTCCCTCCCTCGCCGGTCTTCCCGACGCCCGTCCGTGCAGCGGAGAAGTTGCTTTTTTAGCTTCCAAGGCCCCGATCGCTGGCCCGGCCTGCTTGCCAGTCGCGGCGGCGGCGGCGGCAGCGGTAGAGCAGAAGCCAAGCGCCCCCAGCACGCCGCGGCGCGCCGCCCTTGCTCAGCCCGGCCCCCCTGTGGGCCGTCTCGGCCGCGATCGAGTCCGGCTTCCCCCTCCCCTGGGCCCGTCTTCGCCACTGCCCAAAGGCCCTCCCCTTCGGCCGGGCTGGGACCCTCCTCTCTGCCCCCCGGCTCCACCGCGGGCCGCCTCTTTGCGCCCCTTGCTTCTTCCCCCGGGTGGCAGACCGTCTAAGGACCGGGCTTTTGCGGAGGGAGGGAGGGGGGGGGAAAGTATTATTGCACCGCCACCTTCCACCTTTTTTTTCCCCCTGCTGCGTTTTGCCTCCCGGTTCCCGATGCTCCGGGGCTGCTATTCTTTTCTTCCCCCCCCCCCGCCTTCTCCAAACCGGCGATCTTCTCCTTTCTCTACCTCGCCCGCCCCGGCTCTTCTTGGCAATTCCCCCTCCGAGGCTGTGCGTCGAGATCCGGGGTGCCTGGGTGGCTTGGGAGGTAAGGTTGGCTTCGCCCCCGGTTCCTTTTCGGGGCTTCCCCCCCGCCGCGCTTCGCCGGCTCACCACCGATCTCTCGGTGTTGACTTCCTAAACGGGCGATCTCGGAAGAGAAGCGACTTTCTCGGCCTCCTGGCTGCTGCTGCTGCTGCTGCTTTCTTCCAGCCGGCCCTAAAAAAAAAAAAAGAAAAGAAAAGAAAGAAAAAATAAGCGAGAGAGAGAGAGAGAGAGAGAAGAGGGGAGGGGGCGTTTTTACATCGTGCCGGGGCTGCGATGCTCTAAACGTGGAAGGCTCCTTCTTCTTCCAGCGCTACTTTTTGTAATTGGGGAATGGAAGATGGGGAGAGTTGGGGGGGGGGGAAACCAGGATAGGGTG
Source organism: Pantherophis guttatus (assembly GCF_059756535.1). Taxonomy (NCBI): domain Eukaryota; kingdom Metazoa; phylum Chordata; class Lepidosauria; order Squamata; family Colubridae; genus Pantherophis; species Pantherophis guttatus. Next base: position 14,622,221 of record NC_142074.1, on the reverse strand, counting down.
GTGGGAATGACCCCCAGCCTGGTCATTGATGAAGGGCAACGGATGATGGGGAAGGGCTGTGGCGGGTGGGAGATCCCCAAGATCTCACCGAGATCACCAAGTTGTCCAGCAGGCCTGGATGGGATTAGCATCCTAGTTGGGTACCCTTCGGACGGTCCCATCAAGGCAGACTTCAAAGACTTCAAACCGGAGGCTCCTAATGGGACAGGTACCATTTTTTTAAAAAAAAATGTTTTCGCTTTCCCTCCAGCTTCGCTCTTAAAAGCCCAGAGCCACTTCCTGGAGTAAAGAAGGAGCAAATAAGCCGCCCCAGCTGTCTCGAAATGGATGTCCTTCATTTCTGACTCTTGGTTCTAGATGCTGAGTTTGCCGGCTGGTTTTGGGGCAGGGAACCGGACGATTCAGACAATGATCGACTTCACAATATCAACTTCTTTTCCAGCTTTCCTGAAAGAAGTTAGATTGGGGGGGACGCCTGATGCCGAGCCCCAAAGAATGAGTTGATTGCTTCCAGATCAAACCCCCAATTCGTCATACCGTGGGTTACACCGAGGCTTGTTTTAGCCCCAATTTGGCGAACGGGCCATGGCAGCCTTGTGCATAAACTGTGGCTTGCAAACTGCGGGGCTGAGTTCAGGACAGGGGGGAAAAAAAAAACACCTGAGCCTAAAGTGAGAAGAGCAATAGCATTTTGACTTATATATCGCTTCAGCCCTCTCTAAGTGCTTGTAAACTCAAAAAGCATTTATGCCGCTGCCTTTCCTACGCCATTTGCAGGGTGGAAATTTCATATACTTCACCGAGTGGTTGTAAGAGCAATAGACTCATATTACAGAAATGTTTCTTTTTCTTCCCATTACAACGACTCGTTCACAAGAAGAGTGCAAGTACTTAATTATCTATGGATTCCTACCGTGTAGAATTTCTCCTGTGTTCTTTGTACCGGATAACCCAATTCCCACATTGCATGAAGGCAAAACCTCTTTAACCTGTGTTCTATAACAATATACCCACATCCACTGGGATATTTCCAGTGCGCTAAGCCATCAACACTGTTAGTTTATGGACCACAAGAGCTGGATCAACTCGACACACTACCAAACCAAAGCCCAACTCACCTTGCTTGCACAACACCCAAAAATGGACTGAGCCACAATTGACTAGGCCAAACCATCATTGGCTAGTCTGTGCATCAACCTGTTGGGTGAATCTAGCTGACACTGTTGGTTTAGGTGCATCCGAACAATACCATTAATTCAATAAACCATTGCTAAGAGTGCTATGGGTTAATGAAGGATGTGCACAATCACACCGAATCTTAAGCTAGGCGGCATGGACTGGTTCACGTAACAACCTGAGCTTGCAAATTACTCAACCACAGTTTGGTTTGGTGATCCCAGAACCTGGGACTTCAGTATGCACTGAGACTAGTATGCCAAGGTTCCATGCAGAAAACCCTGGCTGCATTAGAAGCTGTTTTTAAAAGGCCTTACTGCTGTGTAGTAAGTAAGTACTGTGTAGTAGTAAGACAGTAGTATGGAAATTGTAAGTGCCCAGCCCATGTAAACTTCAACTTGGTATGGCTCCCACTTAAGGTGGTGAGAACAACTCAGGATGGATAAGTTGCAAGCAAAAGAAAAATAAGGCTTCCCAATTTGCAACTTTATCTGCTTGGTAAAAAAAGTGCCTTGGATAAATAATACTACAGTTCTGGGAAGGTGATCATTTACTTTTCCAAAGAACCCGGAAGGCCAGACAGGGAATAATGGATGGAAACTGAACAAGGAGAGATTCAACCTGGAAATGGGTTGGAGAAATTTCCTGACACTGAGAGCAATCAACCCATGGAACAGAAGTTGCCTTGGGAAGTTGTGGGAGCTTCATCGCTGGAAGCTTTCAAGAAGAGACTGGGCTGCCATCACAATCAGAAATGGGGTAGGGTCTCCTCCTTGGGTGAGGAGTTGAACTAGAAGACTTACAAGGTCTCTTCCAACTCCTTTAATCTGTATCTGTACTTTCATCAATGACAGATCTGCAAGTGCCTAAGAAGGGAATTCTTTGGTAGCTATCCTTGCACTGGCATACTCTACTTAATTTATTTATTTTCCGAGCCGAGAGCATTAAAAGAGCACTCGATTTGAGATCTATGTCACCCTTAAGAGCAGGCATGTGTGAATAGGCACAACGGATCAAATGGCACCAGCAGAAGTCTGCTATCATTCAGTAAAAGCTCACACGTAGTTTCTAAGGAAGATTCTTCCTATGCCTGCAGGAGCCAGACAACCAACGAAGGACATAGCAACATAAGGTCATAGTGGACTGTTGAATCTACGAACTGCCATGGCTTAAAAAAAAGGACAACTCACCGTTCACTTGGAAAACCAGAAGCAGCTAAAACCTTGGCGATTCGGTTCGCCTATCACGCTGTCTGGATTTGGTTCGGTATGCTGGGAAAACCTAAACCAAAAACACAGATGGTTTAAACAGAACGTGAAGAGGCAAAGCCTCTGGAAACATATAGGATAACGTAGGTGCAGGAGACACATTTGCAAAACGACTGTTTCTCGGCTGATAAGGGGCCCAAATCAGCAGCGGGTCTTTCAGGAAAAAATATATATTTTCCCGGTTTTCCTCTGAAAGTGGAGATGCCAGGGACGGGGAAAAAAAAAAAGCAGGTATGTAATAATTACGTTAGCTCGGTATCGGCAATATCCAATTATTAGCACATGTAGTTTGGAGGCAGCGTGATAGGGTTATCAAGGAGCCTTGATGGAGCAGCGGACTAAAGCGCTGTTAAATAGTTGCCAGCTGCCTGCAATTACTGCGAGTTCAAATCTCACCAGGCTCAAGGTTGACTCAGCCTTCCATCCTTTCGAGGTAGGTAAAATGAGGACCCGGATTGTGGGGGCAACAAGCTGACTTTGTATGAAAAGAACACCGCTGGGGGGGGGCAAAAGCACTACTAAGCAGGTATGTACAAAAGTATGAAGGCTATTGCTTAACGCATTGTAAGCCGCCCTGAGTCTCCAGAGAAGGGCGGCATATAAATCGAACCAATAAATAAATAAATCAAGCCTTAGCACTGCTTTCCATTCATAAGCCTGCTTTTCATTTCGATCTCAATTCTGGAAGGATCAAATAGAGAGTGTGGCCCTATGCAAATGCAGAAGGTTTCTCCCATCAGATACCCATCTTTTAAGGAAGCAGAGCAGATGCCAAGCAGGATGATTAAATGAACTCGGTTCTCACATCCCAACAAGCCACGGTTTGCTTAGCAAGCTCCACTGACCAGGTTCGCTCACCCCGGTACCCGTTCCAAATCTAACAAGCCGCATGATAACCGAACCCAGCCCTATAAGAGATCTGTGAATTATTGGCATCATCGTGTCATCCAGCACCACTTTCTTCCAAATTTTGCATCTTTTTTTTTAAAAAAAACGGAGATTCCCAGAAACAAGCTGTTAAAAAGTTCAGCTCGCCGGATTCAGAAGTCCACCCCATCCCTATTCTGAATTTGTGAATGAAAAAAAAAAAAAATACATTTAGCCCAATTTTCTTCCGGTTCTGAAGATTCTGGCCAAAGGCAGCATTTTTCCTGACCTGAAGCAAAGGGGAAGTTTTGGTGATGATGTGGTAGTTGTGGTTGATCAGAAAATGCCAATTAAATTTCGCAGTTCAAAGGCTAATGGATGGAACGGGACCCGTAGAAGAATTGTGGGGTTTTTTTTTTTTTTTTTTTTTTGGTGGTTGTTGGAAACAAAGTGGGTCTCCCTGTTCCACCTTCTCTTGCCTTGGGGAGGTGAGGATGTGATCCCAGTTACGGCCTTTTTAGTTATCCTGCGGGATAACCGAGGCACCATTTCCCTGGCATGGAAGTGAAATCTTACAAAGAACAAAGCTGCATACATTTCATATCTCCTCCCTGCCTGTCTATGCAAAAAAAGGGGGGAAAAGGGGGGAGTCAGTCTCCAACAGACCCTATTGAGGGCTGCTGGAATCTGTCTCTGCCTGCTGGAAATAAGGAAGAATTGGAGAGAGATTCCCCATCCCCAAAAATGACCGATGTTTTTAAACATTTCGGAGAACTTGTTTCCCTTAGGAGAGGAGCACTGTGGTTTGTCGTAAGACGACCCTCCGGAAACCTTTAGCTAAATTTGAGCCAGAGCCATGCCTCTGAGCATGTGTAAAGAGTCCCCACCACCACACACACACACACACACACAATGCTACACAGGTTCCAAGAGTCTAGGCCAGGGAGAAGGAAGCCAGGATTTAAAACAGGTGAATTCTGGGATTTTGTGGAGATTCTCAACCTTCCAGATCGTGGTTGTCCCAAAAGTGCTTTTTTCCCCAAAAGGCAGCTCGACTTTGTTTTTTCATTTGAAAACATTTCGCTTCTCATTCAAGAAGATTCTTCAGTTCTGGAAACTCCTTGGAGAAAAAAGGTGAAATGTTTTCAAAGAAAAAAAAAACATCCAAGAAAGTCCAATTGTCTTTTTTGGGGGAGAAAAAAAAGCACCTTTGAGTGAATCTGAAAATGTTCCTTTTGCGATAGGAAGGGAAATTATTTTCTGCAGTTCTTAGTTGGCACAGATCCTGGCATGGACCTGAACCCCATAACCTCAGGTGCATTATTACCATCATCCTATACGTTAACAGCAAAACCAATTAGCCAGGTACGACTCACATGGCCAAAATGGAACCATTCGCACACAAGGTGCGAAGGAGTGCGGTTTGGGAGAAATCTGACTTTTTGCAGAAATACAATTACAGGTAGATAAACCTCGATTTACAAACATAATGGCGCCTGCTGATGACAGTCGTGACCCATGTAACTGACCCAATTTTATGACCTTTTTAAAGCAACACCACAGTCCTTAAGTGGAACAATTCTTTGGTGTGGGCTGGTTTTGCCAAAACCTGGAAATAAATACCGGTTTTCAAGGAAAAAACCATCATAAAAAGCATTCAAGAGACTCTGGGACACTGCAAAGGAGCATACAGACTGGCTGGTGACCACTCCAAATGCAGTCATGTGACTGCAGAGAGGTGGGGGGGGGCAACCATCAAAACTGGATTATAAATATCCCAGGGAAGGTCCTTCATAACTTGGAATGGTCGCTAAGTGACTGTTCGTAAGTCAAGAACTATCTCTGTTTGGATCCTGGATGTGCAGTCTTCCAGGCTGAAGGTTAAGCAATAGTTGGGGCTAGGGCAAGGCACTACATTCACTGTTAGACCTTTACAGCTAAATTCCACCTGATTCATACGCTCACAGTATTTTTCACTTCTCCATTCTCTTCCATACTCTCCATTTACTAGGAGCCTTGGTGGCGCAACGGACTAAAGTGCTGTTAAGTAGCACTTAGCTGCCAGCTGTCTGCAATTACTGCGAGTTCAAATCTCACCAGGCTCAAAGTTGACTCAGCCTTCCATCCTTTCGAGGTAGGTAAAATGAGGACCCAGATTGTGGGGGCAATAAGCTGACTTTGTATAAAAAAGAACACCGCTTGGGAGGGCCGAAAGCCCTACTAAGCAGGTATATACAAAAAGTATGAAGGCTATTGCTTAAAAAGCATTGTAAGCCGCCCTGAGTCTCCAGAGAAGGGCGGCATATAAATCGAACCAATAAATAAATAAATAAATAAATTTAAGTACAGGTAGTCCTCGACTTACAACCACAACTGAGCCCAAAATCTATGCTGCTAAGGGAGAAATGTGTTATGTGAGTTTTGTCCCCTTTTTACCACTTTTCCGGCCACGTTTCTTGAACGAATCCACTGTAGTTGTTAAATGAGCAATCCAGTTGTTAAGCGAATCCGGCTTCCCCGTTGACTTGTCCTTGTCAGAAGGGTATCACGTGACCCCGGGACACTGCAACCGTCATAAATATGAAGAAGTGGTCAAGCATCTGAATCACATGATTATGGAGACGCTGCAAAGGTCACAATTCTAATACGAGGGTAAATATAAAGCAGTTGTCAAGCATCCGGATATAAAATCACATGACGGTGGGGATGCGGCAACGGTCATGAAGCATGAAAAACGGTCGTCACTTTTTTCAGGGCTGTGGTAACTTCGGGCGGTCACTCAACAAACTGTTATAAATCGAGGACTACCCACAACATCCTTACAATACAACATTTAATCTGCGAGGTAATCGTTAACTGAAGGGAGCTACTGTCCACCAGCCCATATATGGATATTGTTAGGTTTCTTCAGTGCCATACAAAACTACTGGAGGTGATTTAGATCGGGGTACCCCCCATCCCGGGCCATGGCTCAGTACTGGGCTGTGGTCTATTTGAAACTGGTCCCTGCGACCTATGGGTAATCGCAAGTTCCCGGAACTTGTTGTACAGTTGTAAATCGAGAACTACACTGTACGTCCAGGGGTGGGCTTCAAAAATTTTAGCAAGGGGTTCTCTGCCTGGTTGCTGAGTGAGCGTGGCCATAGTGCGTGTAGACTAGTCAGCCTCCTGCACCACAGAGGTGGGGGGGGAGGCATTTTTGCCCTCCCCGGGCTCCAGGGGCTTTCCTTGGGCCTCCAGGAGGGTGAAAAACGGCCTCCCCAAGATCCAGAGGCCCTATGGAAACGGGCCCGTTTTTGGTTTTCCCAAACTTCCGGTAGGCCCATTTTTCGTCCTCCCTGAGCCTCCCCGCGCGATCTGGAGGGTTGAGAATCTCCACAAACTTCCAGAATTCACCTGTTTGAAATCATGGCTTCCTTCTCCCTGGCCTAGACTCTTAGGGCCTCTGGATCTTGGGGAGGCCGTTTTTCACTCTCCTGGAGGCCCAAGGAAAGCCCCTGGAGCCTTCCCGCGCGCCCTGAGAACCCCCAGCAGCCCACTCCTGGTTGTAAGCCGAGAGCTACCTGTACGTTCCTTCCTAACAACTGTTGGAAAGTATGGTGCTACAATGGAGAGATGGGGGGGGGCAGGAGGGGTATGTACGTCATGCTAAGGACTCAGATTGTGCTCCTCTGAAGGACAGGGTGGCGGCAGAGAGGAAGACGGAACTCGTAACGCCTAAAGCAGGGGTTCCCAACCTTTTCTACCCCCCCCCCAGATCACCTTTGACACCTTCTCTCACCCCTTGCATAAGTAAATAATTTAATTATGCCTATACGCTATAATTTTGAAACTTCTAAACCCAAGTTTTTGCACCCCCTTGGAATATCGTCTCGTACCCCACCCCCAGGCCTAAAAGAGACCTGGGTCTAATGAGTAGAGAATGAACAAGTGACATCTTTTTTTTTTTTTAAAGGAAAGGGGTAACTCAAACGGAGTCATCTGAAAGAGGGCATCGCAAGCTGCTGGCACCTTCCAGGGTTTCAGCCTGAGCTGCAGTTCTTTGCTGCAGGTGGCACCCGCTGCCCTGCGTGTCGAGACATGCATTTCTGAAGTCATCCTCCGGTTCCTGCTTCACTAAGACCGAGTGTTGTCGGGGGGGGGGCAGTTACGTGGCCTGTTCAGCATCCCGAGCTTAAGCAGCCAAAGACATTCACCCTCTCCTCCTCCTCCTGAGCCAGTTGAGCGCTCCCAAAGGAACCACCGATCCTGCTCGGCCAGAATCCCAAGCGACCACGGGATCTATTCAGAGCCGAAGAATCCATCTTGATCTTCACGGAGACAGCCGGTTTTGAGCTCCTGGGTTCAAACCCAGCGAAGCAGAAAACTTCCCAAAAAGCCACCGAAACTCAAATAGGAAAGAATACTCGGAACCCTGACAAAGCCATCGTTTCGTCCTCAAACGCTTCCTAAAATCCTCTTTCGAGCACAGGCAGTCCTGGACTTGCAGCCGTTCGTTTAGTGACCGTTCGAAGGGACAGCGGCATTGAAAAACCCAACTTATGACCGTTTTTCAGAGTTATGACTTTTGTAGCGTCCCCGTTTCGACGAAGTCTCATTCGTCATCTTCAGGCTGGTGTTCTCGGCTTCGTGGTCCTAGAAGATGACGAATGAGACTTCGTCGAAACGTTGCCAAGACACCTCCAATTTTACGCAGGAGAAAACCCGAATAACTATATATATGTAGCAGTGTATAAACTACTGTATGTAAAGGACAAAGTATTTAATAAGGCTATTTCATTCATTCAGATCGCGGATGTCTTCTGCTTGTGTTCCCTTTATTTTTTTTTGAGCAGTATATTATATTTTTATATACTTTTATTTGTTTTCTCTTTACATACATGTTTAATGAACAGACAACTGATTCATGTTTATGACCATTGCAGTGTCCCAGGGTCGTGTGATAACCTTTGGCGACAAGCAAAGTCAATGGAGGAAGCCAGATTCACTTATCAACCGGGTTACTAACTTATCAACTGCAGTGATTCACTTAACAACTCTGGCAAGAAAGGTCGTAAAATGGGGGGCAAAACTCACCTAACAAATGCCTCACTTAACCACAGCAATTTTGGACTCGAGTGCGGCCGTAAGTCGGGGAATACCTGTAATTCGAATTGCATACTTATTGCATACTCTCCTCCTTCTCTCCAGAGCCTCTTGTAACCAGTTAGCAAAAGTGAGTCCAGTGTGACTCATGCTGATTACACGGTTACATCCAGGCAGGGTTTCTTGCTTAAGAATAGGAAGTGTTTTGTGTATGTATCTACGTGGGCTGTCTGTTTGTACTTCCCAGTTGAGCTATAACCAAAGGATTTCCTCTTGGTCTCCCATCCATGTATTAATCACGCCGGTCTCTGCTCGATTGACAAGAAGCAACTGACGGAAACCTAATCCAGCAATTAAATTGGGGTATTTAAATTTTTGGGGTTTTAAATCTGAGCCAATTTATTTAATTATTTTAAATTTTACATTGTTGTTTTGTCTGTGTTTTTAAATAGGCTGTACACCGCCCTGAGTCCTTCGGGAGAAGGGCGGTATAGAAATAAAATTACTATTATTATTATTATTATTATTATTATTATTATTATTATTATTATTATTATTAATCAAGGGGAAAACCAAATTAGAACTGAGGAGAAATTTCCTAACGGTGAGAGCAATTAAACCAGTGGAAGAAATTGCCTTCAGAAGTTGTGGAGGCTTTTAAGAAGAGACTGGACAACCATTGGTCTGGAATGGTATAGGGCCGGGACGGCGAACCTATGGCATGCATGCCACAGGTGGCACACGTAGCCATATCAGTGGGCATGTGATCTCAGCTCCGGCGTGCATGACCGTGCCGGCCAGCTGATTTTCGGATCTTCTGGGCCCACCAGAAGTAGAGAAACAGGCTGTTTCCTGCCTCCGGAGGGCCTCGGGGGGTGGGGAAGGCCCGTTTTTCTTTCTCACCTGGCTCCAGGGCCTCTCTAGGAATCTGGGGTGGGTGAAAACAACCTTCCCCACCCTTCGGAGGTCCTCCAGAGGCCAAAAACGGCCCGATTGACAACTTCTGGAAGGGGGGGGGAGTCAAGCGCATATGCGTGGGGGCGGGGCGCATAGAATTATGGGTGTGGGCACGTGCGTGCACGACACCCCCCCCATTGGCCCCCTCCTGGCACGCGATGGCAAAAAGGTTAGCCATCACTGGTATATGGCCAGGATGGCACCCTTGCCAGAGGTGGCACGCACAGCCTTCTCTGTGGGCACGCAGACCATCGCCAGCTGCTTTTCCGGAGCGCTGGAAAACGGAAGACCAGCTGGCCAGCACGCGGGTTTCTGGCCCTCTGGTACGTGCGAAGACCAGCTGGCTGGTGAGCGTGCCAGAAACCGGAAAACCAGCTGACCACGCACATACACATGCGTTCTGGATTGGGCCGGAAAGTTTCGCCATCCCTGGTGTAGGGTTTCCTTCTTGAGCAGGGGGTCGGACTTTAAGACCTCCACGGTTCTTTCCGACTCTGTTAATCTGTTTATTTCAAAGGATCAGCCAAATGAAGAGCCTGTAGTACAGTGGACTAAAGCACTCTTATTAACTTCTGCTGCTTGCAATTACTGCAAGTTCAAATCTCACCAGGCTCAAGGTTGACTCAGCCTTCCATCCTTTCAAAGGTAGGTAAAATGAGGACCCAGATTGTGGGGGCAATAAGCTGACTTTGTATAAATATACAAAAGTATGAAGGCTATTGCTTAGCGCATTGTAAGCCGCCCTGAGTCTCCGGAGAAGGGCGGCATATAAATTAAAGAAAAAAAGAATAAATAAATTAAAAAAATTCAGTACACGTCCCACCTTACCGTGGGCTCTTAAGAAGCAGAGCAAATTTTTCTCAGCTTGAAAGCAAGATTATGCTCACAGGAACTTTCTCTGATGCTGGGGGAAAAAAAATAAAGTACGTAGCCAGCAAAGAGGCTTCTATACTTGTGTCTGGAGGGCCAAAGGATTTCTTGCATGCTGTGGGAGGGGCGAGATGCCTCCCTTCCGACAAACTAAGAAAGCGCCTTCAAGGACGCACAAAATTTTTGTTTTCATACTATTATCTGGAGCTCCGTCAACCCCCACCCGGCTACATCTACAAGCTAATTCCTACCACCTTTGGGCTTCCAATACTATAAAGTTTTTTTTTTTTTTGTCTTGTTCCATTTAAAGGAAAAGAAGAAGCAAATGTACATTGGAGGAAATCCTACCATTTTTGCTCATATCTCAAATTTAAACGGTTGTCGGTTCTAAACTTTCTAGCCAAACTCTTTTATACGCTTTTAACTTTTATCTGCTTGGAAAACTTAATTTTTCTCCTCCGTCTTTCTGGATGAACTTTTTCAACATATATTTTGGATAGCATCTAATAAGAGATTCCGGCCCTAGAAATATTAAAAGAGAGATTATTTTTTTTCTTCTAACAAGTGGATTTCAAAAATAAATTGACGTCTGTGAACTATTTTGTACACTAAGACTGACTTTGCTGGCTAGAGATAACGTGAGTTACGGTCTGATACATTTGGGGAGCACCAGATTGGTTAGAATAGATCTGGAGATCTGATAGGAGGGATCTTCTTAAGAGCCACGGTAACTAGCTGAATAGAATAGCAGTCGAGAATATGTCTGATTCAGTGGTGGGTTTCAAATTTTTTTACTGCCGGTTCTGTGGGTGTGGCTTGATGGGTGTGGCATGGCTTGGGCGTGGCAGGGGAAGGATACTGTAAAATCTCCATTCCCACCCCACTCCAGGGGAAGGTTACTGTAAAATCCCCATTTCCTCCCGATCAGCTGAGAATTGGGAGGCAGAGAATAGATGGGGGTGGGACCAGTAAGAATTTTTACTACTGGTTCTCCGAACTGCTAAAAATTTCTGCTACCGGTTCTTCAGAACTGTTCAGAACCTGCTGAAACCCACCTCTGGTCTGATTTCAGTTTCTATTTTGCCATGAAATTAATTCATCCTGGGATATCTTGGTTTTTGGTCTTAACGTATTCTGGGAACCCAACCACAATCGGGGTTTATGATTTAAAAAAAAACCATGGTGAAATCAATCACAACTGGCTTGATTTAGAAATACGATTATTATAAAATGGATGAGTTCTTAACAACATGCTAAGATGAAACGAGACATGTTGCAGCTTGGCATGATAACTGGATCTAGGACAAAAATGTTGTGTGCGAATAAAGACCGAAGAACAGGTCCATGACAGCTGCAGCTGCTTTGATTCCTTGCAGGAAGAATCAGGATGGGAGTGTGAGAAGGAGAGACAGATTCCGCTATTATTTTATTTACTGAAGTTCAAGCACGGCTTTCCGTCACCGAAAAAGATGGCAAGAAAGAACACTCATTTTGCTGAGAATAGGAATGGCTTCAGAAATCATAAAAGAAGTAGGGAAAACTTAAGAATAATTTTGTTCGGAGTGCCTCCATTTCAATGTTAACTCATGGCAATTGCCTGGACAAGTCACTTGTGTTTTCTTGGCAAGATTTCAGAAGTGGTTTGCCATTGTCTCCTTCCTAGGGCTTTGAGAGAGAGGCTGGCCGATAGACTGGAGACTAAAACGTATGAAGAACGGTTGTAGGAACTGGGCATGGCTAATCTAGTGAAGAGAAGGACCAGGGGAGACAATGATAGCAGTCTTCCAATATTTGAGGGGCTGCCACAGATAAGAGGGGCTCAAACTATTTTCCAAAGCACCTGAAGGCCAGACAAGGAATAATGGATGGAAACTGAACAAGAAGAGATTCAACCTGGAAATAAGGAGAAATTTTCTGACAGTCAGAACAATCAACCCATGGAACAGAAGTTGCCTTCAGAAGTTGTGGGAATTTCATCACTGGAAGCTTTCAAGAAGAGATTGTCTGCCATTTGTCAGAAATGGTGTAGGGTCTTCTGCTTGGGCCGGAGGGTTCGACTAGATGACCTACAAGGTCCCTTCCAACTCCGTTAATCTGTTATCTAGCCATCCAGTTGGTTTTGCGCCTGAGACAGGACTAGAAATGAAAATCCCCTGGTTCCTAACCTGATGCCTTAACCCTAACAGCAAACTGGCTCTTTTTGCTCATCAAACCCTAAGTAATAAAATAGTAATAAAAGCAAGTAACAAGAGTAATAAAAACAAGGATATGCAGTAGTCCTAGAATCTGGCTGACGATACGGGACAGAAAGGAAGAATAGCAAACCAGGAGGATATAGGGACAAAGCGCATATAATGGGAAAGCATGTTCCATTCACATGAACCTCAATTCAATTCACCATTTCAGTGAAATGGTACCCGGGTGATAGATCGACACATTAATATTTTATGGTAGTTCCTTCTTGTAATATCATACAATATACAAAAATCAGAGCCCAGGGAAAGGCTAGAAACAGGATGGCGCACGAAGAATCTTGATTCTACCAAAACAGGAGCGAAGGTTCCTATTTTATTAATATGGTGGCCAACTCCGCTTGGGGTCTTGCATTATGCAAAACGAAAGCCCAGCCAAAAAAAAAAAAAAAGGTGTTAAAATTGCAACGAAGAGCAAGAACGCCATAGAGTGTCATAACTCAAAGCATTTTCTCGCCCATCTTCTTATCTTTCATGGGCCTCTCCAAGCCACAGGCATCTGAGACTCAAAGAGTTAAATCGAAGCCTCTTAAAACTCAAACTGAGAAAAGCAGAAACTTGCCACGGTTAGTGACCGTTCAAAGTTATAACGGCACTGGGGAAAAAAAAGTGGCCGATGACCATTTTTCACACTTAAGGCCTTTGTAGCATCACGTCAAAATTCAAATGCTTGGCAACCGGTTCATACTTATGACCATTGCTGGGTCCCAAGATTGTGCGATCCCGTTTTGAAAAGCAAAATCAATGGGGAAGCCAGATTCACTGAACAACAACTGCGTTACTAAACTCATCAATTGCAGCGATTCACTTAACAACTATGGCAAGAAAGGTCGTAAAAACGGGGCAAAACTCCCTTAACAAATGTCTCCCTTAACAACAGAAGTTTTGGGCTCAATTGTGGTCATAAGTCAAGGACTACCTGTATTTAGAAAACAAAGCCCCCCTCTTAATATTTTAGGCAGAGGGAAATCTCCAAACCCTAAATCTTGCTACAAGAAATGAGTAATCAGATCGGACTATTTTAAAAAGGGTGTCTTAAAATTTAGCGGCAGATTCTAGACTAGCGTTTCCTTTCTCTTCGCGACTTGAAGATGGGTGGATTTCAACTCCCAGAATTCCCAGAACATAGAAGGAGCCTTGGTGGAGCAGCGGACTAAAGCGCTGTTAAATAGTTGCCAGCTGCCTGCAATTACTGCGAGTTCAAATCTCACCAGGCTCAAGGTTGATTCAGCCTTCCATCCTTCCGAGGTAGGTAAAATGAGGACCCGGATTGTGGGGGCAAGAAGCTGACTTTGTATAAAAAAAGAACACCGCTTGGGGGGGGGGGCGAAAGCCCTACTAAGCAGGTATATACAAAAGTATGAAGGCTATTGCTTAACGCATTGTAAGCCGCCCTGAGTCTCCGGAGAAGGGCGGCATATAAATCAAACCAATAAATAAATAAAATAAATAAATACATCTTCAAGTATCAAGGTTGAGAAACAGTGGCCTAGAAAATTGCCCATGGTATCATAACGGGAGGTTTCTTTCTTTTTTAAGAAATGAAAGAGATGGGAGGGAGCAGAATCAGAGCCAAAGTATGCACAGAACATAAAGGCAAAAACTAGGAATAATATTTAAGACTATCTTCATCACCTGGGTATCTTTCAGGTGACTGCAACCTACCGGACATTATGGGAATCAAAGTTCAGCAGAGCCCTAATCTGCAGCCTTGAGGACATTACGTTTCTGCCACTCTGTAGGGGAAAATAATTCAGAATTTTACTTCTCCTGAAGATCAGATGGCGCCCCAGACTACTCACTTCAGCAAGAGTTTTAACATTATTTGAGGATGCTTTGATTTCTGAGGGGTACGTACGTACGTACGTTTGAATTAATTCCTCGTATTTTAAAATACGGGAGCTGTGTTCCACCTTGCCAATGTGATGCCTGACATTTTGAATAAAAACACACGATGTTTATAAACTGTGTTTCCTCTGGGAAATCAATGTGAGATTTGCAACCGTTTTCTTATTTTGTATTCCCACAAACTGCCACTCTGGAGGTGGGTGGGTCGGAGAAACAGTAGCTGGATGACCTCTAGGGAGCCCCAAAATAAAATGGGAATTCAAATCTAGAATTCCATACTTATGCTGGGATTAGTTTCACACAGCATGTTAAAATATGGCAAGTTATTTTGCTCCTCACTGGGCAAATCTGGCCAATGTTGTTACTCCATGTTGCAAATCCAAGGAATTGAGTTTGTTTACTGCAGGTTGCAAATCCAAGGAATTGGGTTTGTTCAATAAACCATGGTTTAATTAACCACATAGGCCAGCATGTTGTGGGGGAGACAAGACACTCTTCATTTGGCAGGTTTGCCAGTTGCTGAAAAGGAAATTACACACCGAAAATGGTTATTCTCAATAACAGAGCTAAAAAGAAAAATAATAATATGCTTTTGTGCCAGAACTGGATTTTGCTTTGCTTTGCTCATTTGATCATGAAAAGTTTGTGTGAAACTTTTAGTTAATTTAATAAAATATAGCCCCAGCACGCGTGTAAGAGATGTAGTCCTTTCTATGTGCAAGGAAACTATTTTTCACATTCAGAAAAAAAATAATTTCTTTCAAATTCTCTCTGCTGCCCAGTGAACAAGGAAGTGCTTTTTCAACCCGAATTAAGTTTTTCAAGTGAATTTGTCGATTTACTCTTGTGGCAAACAGATGCCTGCCTGTTGTAAGAAAATACAATAAAGAAGATCCAACCTTTAGCATTTGGGGTTGCCCTGTTCTAAATTCTTACTTTAATGTTATAGAGAAGCACCTGCCACATTATTGGAACTTTTTTTTTTTTAAAAAAAAGTAGATTCTTATTGCTTTTTCTTTCCAAAATAAAAAAGTAACATGTGACAAATATCAATATTGGCTGAAACGACAGTATAGAGATTGCAAGCAGGCCATTAACAAAAGAGGTTAACCGAAAAAAGACATTCCTGGATATGAGCAATTCTTTGGATGAGTTTGAACGAATGTTAAGGATTATGGACCAGAGACCTGCACGATATCTCCTTGCCTATACAACTGTGCCTTTTAGGTAAGTTGGACTGCAGCATCCATCCTCCCCTCTTCCACCATATTGTCTGGGGCAGGGGTCAGCAACCCGTGGCTCTGGAGCTGCATGTGGCTCTTTTATCCTTCTGCTGCGGCTCCCTGTTGCTGGTCAGCTCCACAATTGATAGGGCTTTCGGTTAGGACAGGTAGAGGAAAAAGGATGCCGCACTAGGAGGAGACTATGATGGGGGACCGGGACTTCCGGTCGGCTCCAGAATTGAAAGGGGGCTTCCGGTTAGGACCTTTGTGGCTCTTTGAGGGTTTAAGGTTGCTGACCCCCTGGTCTGGGATGATGGGTGTTGTAATCCATCACGTCTGGAGATCACAGAGTTATGAAAGTTTAGAGTGCTAACAGAAGACCCAAATAGAAATAGAAGTGGTATCTCCAGGGAAAGGTTGGGATTCATCATTACTTTGTTAATTTTTTTCCCCCATTTTCCACGGAGGGGTGGTTAATTGTCATATTTAGGCAAAGCAGCCTTGGAATAAAAATTCCGCTGCATTTAATTATTTATTGGCTTTATTTCATTAATCCCCTCCCTCCTCCAAATATTGGTAGAGAGGAGCATTTTAATATACAGATGCTACCCGTATCCCTATAAATAAATGCAGACATTTGGTAAACCTGTTCCTTGATATTTTAACTCCTGTTTCCTCCACGGTTAATAAAAAGCTTCTAATAGTGCTTCTCTTCTAATTTTGTGTCTTCCAACCCGCTTGGGAAGTTGTGTAATTTGACCGAAGGGAGGGATTTGACTAGTTAGGACTAGAGTTAGGGATTTGAACTCCAGACCTCAATCACTGAATGTATTCGGCCTGGGAAAACAGAGCTGGCATGAATCGCTAAGCTGGCCCCTGCCTCTGTACTAGTTTTTCTCAACTCTGGCATCTTTCAGATGGGTGGATTTCAACTCCCAGAATTCCCCAGCCAGCATTTCACCCATCTGAAAGTTGCCAGGGTTGAGAAAAAATTATGTCTGAATGGGACTGGTGATAGAAATGCATTAAAGCTCCAGCTAGGCTTCCTTGCAGCCGAGATGCTTCAATTCCATGACAGATCTCCAGGTAGAGGCCAAGATCCTATCGAGACACGCAGGTTAACCTCTCATAAACCCTGTTTTTCCAGACTTCCTTTCCCCAACATTCCTTCACCTTTTGAATGTCCTTCTTTTCTACTTACAAACCCCTTCGTGGTAACGATGCACGATTGTCCGGGATGATTTATCCCTGTCGTGCAAGGCACTACATCTACACACGTGTTTCAGCTCACTAGCAGTCACTGGCATTACTCACCCTTACCTGAGTAGCAGAGATGATTGTAAAGAAGAAGAATAGCAGAGCAGATCACATAGGTGAGTTTCGGCTCCCTACACAGGCCGGCAAAAAGTCGGTTCTATTTTTATTCGAATATTGAAATATTTCTATTTCAATGCTGAGTAGGTGATTTAAATCAGGGGTCCCCAACCCCCTGTCCGTGGACTGGCAACGGGCCGCGGCATGCCAGAAACCGGGTTACGCCAATAAGCGAAGCCCCATCCGTGGGATGCAGGCAGCACATGAAACCGCATCTTCTCCGGGCCTCGGAAAAACCTTTCCCCACGGTACCAGTTCCTGGTGCCTGAAAGATTGGGGAGAGGGGGGCACTGATTTAAATAATCTGTGAGTGATTTGTCCCTTCTCTGTCCTGGCTAGCTTTACCACTGGGGGAAATGAGGCACATGCAGACAGCTGATTGGAAAGGGAAGCCAATGTTTATGAGTGCCATTTCAGCAATGGATGCTGCTGGCTTTATTATTATTTATTATTTAATTATTATTAAAGGAGAAATTAACCAGGTGGCTGTGGACACTGCAGGTAAAAGGGAAGGGGGGCATCTACATCTGGCCTAGAATGCCTGACCCTCCAGCTGTTGGCTTACGTTGTTTAACCTGAATGAACCTCTCAGCACCACTGCGTCTACGGTGAATGGTTGTAGGAACTGGATATGTCTAGTCTAATGAAGAGAAGGATTGGGGTGACATGAAAGCAAGTCTTCCCGATATTTGAGAGGCTGCCCCAGAGAAGATGGGGGGGTCCACCTCTTCTCCAAAGCCCCTGAAGGCAAGATAAGAAGCAATGGATGGAAAATTATCAAGCTAGAATTTAGGAGAAATTTCCTGCCAGTGAGAACGATTAATCAATGGAACAAATTGGTGCTCCAACATTGAGGTTTTTAAGAAAAGATGGACAACCATTTGTGTGGGTACAGGGTACAGGGTCTCCTATTTAAGCAGGGGGCTGGACTAGAAGATCTCCAAGGTCCCTCCCTTCCAACACTTGCTATTGTGTATTCTGTAAATCAGACTCTGGGATTTCCAAGAGGCAAAGTCTAGAAAGAAAACTGTCTCACTGACTGAGAAAGCCCCCAGGCCTGGAAGTTGGCCTTGGGGAAATGAAGGAAGCCAAACTTTTTGCCATGTCTCCAAGTTTGATTCTAGCTTGCCTCCCATGATGGACAGCACAACAGCAGGGATAGGACAAGGGGCCTTCTGAGTGGTGGTCCCTCAAGTCACTTGCCCCCTTTGGGTCGATTTTGTTTAGAAGCCCCCTTTTTTGACTCTGTAAAAAAAGCCTTTGAAGCAGGATCTGGCTGTTTCTGACAGGCTCTGCTTTCCCGCTGGGATGTCTCTGTCTCTCTGTCTCTCTCTCTCTCTCTCTCTCTCTTTCGTCAAATTTGTCCTCTTTCCGGCATGGTTTTCTGACACACACCCCCACCCCCCCATTTTCATACCCAGAGACAGGAATGAAAACACAAGCCTTTATCCCAGCCAGGCCAGAGCAAAACATTCAAAGTTAAAACGAAAGGGAGAGGGCCACTCTGCGCATATCCTACGGTCTCCAAATTGCCTTTGTTTGTCCCCCCAAAAACAAACGCGGAAGAGTCCAAGGGGGCGGAGGGCTTATTCTCCTGTAAAAAAAAAAACAAAAAACCCAGCAGGCTTCCCCTGGGCAGGCTGCAATCCTAATACACACTTTAAAAAAAAATGAAGCTTAGTTGAGGTTTACTTCCCAGGGGCATCGGATTCTGCTGCCCCCAAGTCTATAATTTAGGAAGGCATCGCCTCATTCTCCAGCCTGTGGTGTTTGTTTACCCAGATTGTTGGTCGTGGGGGGGGGGGGGGAAGAGGCCAACTCTGTAAACCGCTTAGAGAGGGGCTGTCAAGGGGGTATATAAGTCTAAGCGCTATTGGGTTATTGGTTCAGCTTCCCATCCTTCCAGAGTTCGCTAAAATGAGGACCCCAGATTGTTATAGAGAGGCTGACTCTATAAACCGCTTAGGGAAGGGCTGTAAAAGCACAGTGAAGCGGTATATAAGTCTAAAGTGCGATTGACTCAGCCTTCCATCCTTCCGAGGTCTGTAAAACGAGGACCTCAGATAGCCGGGGGGGCCATAGGCTGACTCTCTAAACCGCTTTAGAGAAGGGGCTGTAAAAGCACAGGTGAAGCGGTATATAAGTCTAAAGTGCTATTGACTCAGCCTTCCATCCTTCCGAGGTTGGTAAAATGAGGATCCCAGATTGTCAAGGGGTGGGGTGGGGGGGGCAAGAGGCTGACTCTCTAAACTGCTTAGGAAAGGGCTGTAAAAGCAAGCGGTCTATAAATCGAAGTGCCATTGACTCCAGCCTTCCAAGGTCGGTAAAACGAGGACCTCCACCGCTTAGAAAGAAGGGGCTGTAAAAGCACCGGCGAAGCGGTCTATAAATCGAAGTGCCATTGCTCGTGAAGCCAAGCTCAAGCCCACTCCGCGATCCCACCCACCCACCCCCACCGAGGATCCCGGTGCGGGCCGGGAGGGGATCTTCTTAACCCAGCTGCCCCAGAGAGAGACCCTAAGCTTCGGATTCTAGAGCCACGTTGTTGTTTGGGGGGAACTCAAAAACCCAGCGGGGCTCTAGCTTAGCGTGTGAGCCCCCGTGAGCTCAGCCAATCGTGCCTTCCCCCCCCCAAAAAAAAACCAAATCACGGCTTAAGGAAAAACCCCGCGGGATAGAAGAGATAGATAGATAGATAGATAGAGAGGGAGGGAAGGAGAGAGGGAAGGTGGGTGGGGGGAGAAAGGAGGAGAGGATCGCTTCGGTTCTTGCCTGGCGCCCCCTCCCCAATACTGGCAAACTTTTCTTTTCTTCCTCCCTCCTTCCCATGAAAGTTGGCTGGGCTAGGTTGGGTAGGAAGGAAGGAAGGAAGGAAGGAAGGAAGGAAGGAAGGAAGGAAGGAAGGAAGGAAGGAAGGAAGGAAGGAAGGAAGGACACCCCGGGAAGGAGGGTCCCTACTCCCGACTTTAAGCGATGCCCGGTGCGGGGAGCAGGTCAAAAGAGGGGGGGGGTCTCACCTGGCGCGGGACTGGAAGCTCTCCAACACGTGTCTTCTTCAAGCTCGGCCGGGGCTGACATCGGCCAGCGCCTCCTCCTCCTCCTCTTCCTCTCCGGCCAGCAGCTCCGCCGGGTTCCGCGGCATCCTGGACTATATAGAAAGGCTCCGGAGCACGAAAGCGGGAAGGAGGCGGAGTTTCTGGCAAGCCCTGTACGCAAGCAAGCTCCGCGCGATTGGCTTTCGGAGAAAGGATTGTGGGAGATCGAGGGGGACGGCGGCGGCACGGGGAGGGGTCTGGGCTGCGGACCGAGGCAACGTGTGTGGAAGGAGGGCGAAGGGGAGGGGAGGGGAGGGGGGGGGCAAGGAGAAGCCCCGGTGGGGCAACCCGGGGGTCTTCTTCTTGGACCTTCTCTTCCCACCCAACCACCCACCCACCCACTTACTTCCCCAGCTGCCAACCTTGGGTTGGGTTGGGTTGAGTTGAGTTGGGTTGAGTTGAGTTGGGTTGGGTTGGGTTGGGTTCCAACGAAGCGGCCAAGAGAGTGGAGTGGAGTGGGGTGGGGTGGGGGGGTGGGAGGGTGGAGTTGGGGGGGGGGTCTCCGCCCCGAGGGTCGCCCGGCCAGCCTTGCCGAAGTTCTCCCTAGCTTTCCCACCCCTCCTTGGGGTAGGGATGGGGGTTGGCTGCCGTTCCTGGGGAGAACAAAAGGACGGCCGGGGAAGAGTTTAAAAGACAAGAATCCAAGGTGCTAGTTCTCAAGTTACACGTCGCTTAGTGGGGGGAGAGGGAGGAAGCGGGAGCAGGAGAAGAAGCGCGGGGAGAACAAGACGGCTTTCTTTCCTCCCGTCCAACTGTCTTCGTCCCAACTACGCCCAGCCTCTTTGGAGACAGTAAACGAGAGTTGGAAGGGACCTTGGAGGTCATTTAGTCCGACCCCCTTGCTCGCGCAGAGGGAGGACCTGTCCTGGGGATTCGTAACCGACCTTTCTGACCGACGAGCTCAGTGTCTTAGCCGCTGTGCCAACCTAAGCCTTGGGACTACCGCTCCCATCATCCCCTGACCGGGACACTACACATCTCTCCTCGTGGGCCAGGGAATCGTTGCAAACAAAGCTGGGCTCCGAGGCAGAAAGCTTGATTCAAAGTCCTCCCACTCAAAATCGTGTCGGCGTTGGAAATGCAGATTTAAAAAACTAGGGGTTCCCTAATTTTACTCCTCTCTCCCCCCTCCACAAAGATGAAAAGTGGGGGGAGGCGGGATTTGGGTATGGGGAGAAAGATTTACTACCAAGACCCAAGGAGTGGGAAGTCCTTCTCGGAGGGACGGGAGGTGACAAAGCCGGAAGGATGAGCGGTGAAGAGTTGTCACCGTCAGAAGTGGAAATCTCAAGAGTTAGGAAAGGCCTTTTAAAACACGAGAAATTCCCTCCCACTCTGGTTGGCACCCAAAGAGGAAACCAGGGTGAGTTTTTGGGTTACACCCACCTTCTCCAAGTTGTCTTCTCTGGGTCAGCTTCTCCTTGGCCAAGCCACCCTGCAGGATACAGAAAAGCATGCTTGGGCTGCTTGTTGGCACCCCAACAATCAAACCATGGCCACTCATAACCACGATTCTGCCAGCTTTCATAATCGCAAGAAGATGTGTTGCTTCACCCATTGCCAGACACTGCTATGGGTCATCCTCCTTAAAGTGGGCAGCCTTGTCAGGTTCAGGCTATTCTTCCCTGGATAATTATGGGGAGGGGGGCACATCTCCCAAGAGCCTTGGTGGAGCAGCGGACTAAAGTGCTGTTAAGTAGCACTTAGCTACCAGCTGCCTGCAATTACTGCGAGTTCAAATCTCACCAGGCTCAAGGTTGACTCAGCCTTCCATCCTTCCGAGGTAGGTAAAATGAGGACCCGGATTGTGGGGGCAATAAGCTGACTTTGTATAAAAAAAGAACACCACTTGGAGGGGGGGCGAAAGCCCTACTAAGCAGGTATATACAAAAGTATGAAGGCTATTGCTTAACGCATTGTAAGCCGCCCTGAGTCTCCAGAGAAAGGCGGCATATAAATCGAACCAATAAATTAAATTAAATTAAATTAAATAAATAAATAAATAAATAAATAAATAAATAATCTCTGCATCCATCCATGAGCCATGCTGAAGCAAGCAGTGGTGAGGCTGGAGTCAAATCGATTTAGAACCCCTCTATATCCTTCACACTTCCTGCCTCCTCCCCCCCCCTTCGTCTTTTGGGCACTTCTTCTGGCATCCAATTTTCCTCTTGCTACCTCCCACTCAGAAGGCATTAGGGAATGGAAAGACCACCCCCCCTGAATGCTGAATGAATGACTTGCAGAAAGATTTTTGCAATTAGCATGGGGGCTTCGGACAACCTGCCCATAAGGCCCCCTAAGGGTTCAAGACTGCCCATTCTTGCTTTAGCAGCTAAAATGACAGGCAATTCTGCAGGTGAGGGTCTTACCTGCCTGCCGGAGTGTGCAATAATTGAGAAAATAAGATTGAATTTCCAAGTGGCACATAGAGAGCATCGTTAGGGGCAGAAGATTAATGAACTCATTCACACAGCAAGGTGCACTTCCTTGGCCAAGGTGAGTCGATCAGGGTAACTTAAGAGTTGTAAGTAAGCTGGGTTGTTGAGAACTTGTGCAAAAAGATATTTTTATCTGTTGAGGGACCCCCCAATATATTTTCAGCTGCTCTCCCAGGAGGTGGTCAGACTGCTGGGCCTTTAGCCGTGGTCTGAGAGGTAGAAATTCAACTGGTGCTGTCTTGAAACTGTTGCCCTTAGATTAAAAAACAGCATCTGTTGAATTTCAGTTCCTGAAAGACCCAAAAAATGTAAATGGGGCGGAGAAGGATTCATTCTGTGATTTTGATAAGCCATTTAGCTTTGTGTCACATCTGCAAAATGTGCAAAATTCATTTCACAGGTGAGTCCAGAATTTGGCTTAACTGATGATGACTACTTTCATGCAATAAAATATTATTTCATGCAATAATATATATATATATTGATTGCTTTCCACCACTGAATTATCCAATGTGCTGTGTGAACTAGACCTGGCAGGATTCTTGAGAAGACAAGTACAAAAAAAAAAAAAAAAGGAAAGGAAAGGAAAGGAAAATAAATCTACACAACTCAAAACACCTTGCTTTTGAAATATTTCTGTAGCCTCACCAGTAGGCATGAATATCACGTAACATGATCCATGGAATAATAGAATAGAATAGAATTCTTTATTGGCCAAGTGTGATTGGACACACAAGGAATTTATCTTTGGTGTATATGCGCTCAGTGTACATAAGAATAAAATACATTAATCGAGAATAAAAAGATACACTTAGTGATAGTCAAAGCTATCAAATCGTAGAAAGAGTAGAAAGGGAAGGAGATGGAAGCGGAGAAGAAAGAGGGGAAATAGAGAGGGGACAGGAGAAGGAGAGAAAGAGAAAGGGAAGGAGAGAAGGAAGGAGAGAAGGAAGGAGGGAAGGAGAGGGGAGTAGAGAAGAGAGGGAGGAGAAAAGAGGAAAGGAGAGGGATGTTGTAAAAATGGGTGAAATATGGTGTACAGGAGAAAAGAAAACAGACCGACAATTTCGTATTTTTTTTTTCTTGAGGGTTATACTATTGAAACTATAATGGAAGATAATACGAATGCTAAAGCACATCAGTTTAGATGTTATTGCATACTAGCTAATATATGAAAATTAAAATTTTGTGTAAAAGGTAGGAGTAAACAATATGAAAGAAGGAAAATGGAACGTAATAATTAGGAATATGTTTATATGTATTGAAACGTATGATACTCAAACATTGCGCCACTCACACAATGATACATATAAATTAAAAAAACAATAATAAAAACTTGATAAATAAAAAATAAAAAAAGCTATCAAATTGTACTAGGAAACAAAAACAATATAAATTGAAAGATAAAGCAACATGATTATAGTCATAAGTGGGAAGAGATAGATACTAGTAAAGAAGAGAATAATAATAGTAAATTATTTGACAGTGTTGTGGGAATTAGTTGTTAAGCAGAGTGATGGCATTTGGGGAAAAAACTGTCCTTGTGTCTAGTTGTTCTGGTGTGCAGTGCTCTATAGCGTCGTTTTGAGGGTAGAAGTTAAAACAATTTATGTCCAGGATGTGAGGGGTCTACAGATATTTTCACAGCCTCTTTATAACCATCACCACTTTCTGTCCCATGCAGGAAACTCCAGAGATAAACCATAATCCACAGATGTCTTTCAGGAATCCCTGGAAAAGTATACTGCGGAAGATACTTTCCTGCAAAAATGCTTCCCTTCTTGAATTTATTTATGTGGTTTTATGCGCTGCCCATCTCGTTTAGAGAAGAATTCATCGCATGTTCTCCTAAAGTTCAGGAGAACATTGATCCTATAATGCAAGTGCAGCTTGCTCTTCTTTTGAAGGTTGAAGCCTACAAAAACCAACCATCCATTGTGGGCTACGCTGCATTCTAGTTGAGGATGTAATAAAGGTCTGCGGAGCCAATACAGTCTACAATACAGTGTAGGGATTAAGGTGCTGGGCTCTACTTGAGCATGAAGCTCTCTGGGTGATTTTGGGCCACTTGTTCTCAGCTGTGTCCGTCTAACATGGTTATCATAGTGGACAAAATAAAATAAAATAAGAGAGTCTTATCTGCACATCCTTTCTCTTTGCCTGGGGTTTGAAAAGTTCCTACATGTTATACTCTTGGCCAACAAACCAACCTGGAGAAAGTTGATGTGGCAAATGATGAACAGTTGATGGACAGATCTGGTAGAACCTCATGTGCTCATGGAGAAGTTAAGAAAGACGAATCCGGCCTCCGACTGGAGTATCCCTTCTTCAAAACACTACTTCCTAAAACTATCTGGCCTATAATAACTGGAGTTGTGGCCTCTACTCCTAGTTAAGAATCTCACGGTTGGAAAGTCCATGTTCAATCTTCTCCACTACAAAGACAATACAGAGAGAAGCTTCTAAACCTTCTTGAACCCACATAGAAACAGAAAATTTAATAACAAAATCGTTTTTGCGTGTTTGGATTTTAATGGCCGGAAATCAGACTGGATGGAGCTATGAAAAATTATGATCCTTGTTATTGATTTCTCTTGAATATATATAATTTTATGGAAGTTAAAGATGGTAACGCCGAGTAAAGACTTGTGGGTTATGTTCACACATGAGCTTGAGCACAGCTATTAGATGACTGGACTCTGTTTTCTAAGTTTGCACGACATTTTGAAGGATCAACAGATCAACATAAACCATCCTGGATGTTTTCACCCAAAAATTACGACCAAGGATAACTTTGGTTTGTAATGAAGTAGTAGGAGTACGAGTAGGAGTAGGAGTTGTAGTAATAATACTTGATTGATACCTAGGTACTTGGTTGATACCTAGGACGTTGGCAGCAACCCATATCAACCATTAGCACCAGTCAATGGTATTTGTGACACATTTTTAAAATGTCCAGTTGACTGAGTTTCATTTTTAATGAATAAAATAATAATAATAATAATAATTTAAAGAAGATACTTGGTTGATACCTAGGATGCTGGCAGCAACTCGTATCAACCAGTGCCAGTCAATAATATTGCTGATACATTTTTAATTGTTCAGTTGACTGAGTTTCATGTTTAATGAAGATATGATGATGATGATGATAATAATAATATTTCGTGATTTTTTTCCAGTTCTTTTTCTTCTACCAAGAGACGCCAGAGTCGAAGAAAAAGAACTGGGAAAAAAAATCACAAAATATCGCGACCTGGCCATTGAAACTACATGGCTATGGATGAAACATGTAACAGTGATACCCATTGTCATCGGGTACCTTGATTCCATGTCCAAGAATTTTACAAAACACATCAAGAAATTGCAGCTTCCTGCAATAACATCAGCAGAAGTGCAAAAAAATGCGCTACTCGGAACATCGTATATTTTAAGAAGATACTTGGTTGATAACTAGGACGCTGGCAGCAACCTGTATCAACCATTGGCACCAATCAATCGTATTTGTGACACATTTTTAAATGTTCAGTTGACTGAATTTCATATTTAATGAATAAGAGATAACAACAACAACAACAACAACAACAACAATGGTTCATTGACATTGCAATACCTGGTGATGCATGGATTGAAGATAAGCAGCAAGAAAAAATCACAGAGTACCGGGACTTACAAATTGAAGTTGAGCGACTGTGGAAAAAGAATTCGTGTGTTGTCCCAATTGTAATTGGAGCCCTTGGGGCAATACCCAAAGGGCTACCCCGCTATTTAGAAATTCTAAATTTACCGGACTTGAACATTTTGACTCTACAAAAAACCACCTTACTCGGAACAGCTTACATCCTCCGACGATACCTTAACAGTCCCTAGGTCCTTAGTTAGGACTCCAGCTGCTGAGCTATTAACCAGCCTCAAAGGCTGTGAATCTCACTAAAGATTAACCAATAATAATAACAACAATAATTGGTTGATATCTAGGACGCTGGCAGCAACCCGTATCAACCATTAGCACCAGTCAACGATATTTGTGATGCATTTTTGAATATTCATTTGACTTGAGTTCCATTTTTAATGAATAAAGTAAATAATAATAATAATAATAGCTTTGTGTGTACATTGAGTGCTTCTGTACCAGAGACAAATTCCTTGTGTGTCTAATCAAGCTTGGCCAAATAAACTATTCAATGTAATTCAACCCAATCTCCCGTCTCTAGCCAATGGCCTTCCAGATGTGTTTGCCCATAGTTATTATCATCAAGTCATCACAGCCATCGACTAGGGGAATGTTGGAAAGTAAGACCATCACACATCAGGAGATGCACCAGATTAAGGAAAGTCATTAGAAAGATTTAAATAGTGTTTCCAGATTACCTGGGAAGATGGCTGCCATCCATGGCTCTTTTAGCTGCAAATGGGAAAAGCTTGAAGTTAGGAAGGTCTTGGAAAACCATCACCAGTTCTCAAACAGAGGCACAGGAAATATGACCCAAGGATGTTAATACCTCTAACTCAGGGATCTGCAACCTTAAACACTCAAAGAGCCATTTGGACCCATTTCCCACAGAAAAGAAAACACCGGGAGCCACAAAACCCTTCCCGTGCCCGACTATTTCTTGAGCGGCCACAAAACTAGCACATATAGTTGAATTAAATGTACTGTTTTCTTCGGAAACTTTTCTTTTCTTGGATTTATCCATGGGGTTGGCCTACCGGGGGTTGAAAAGCTCAATAAATCGCGTGCCGGCGGGTGTCGTACATTGGCGGTTGT